>NC_142928.1:81765647-81928147 GCF_046866305.1 Octopus bimaculoides
GAAGTTGATTACGTAATTCATTTATTTCATAATACACTCTGTACTCGATTAACGTTTTATTCTGCAGCATAAGTCTATTTAGTTCTGACAATAGGTTATTAGTATCGCTGTGCCTAAGTGAAATCAAAATCTGTGTGTCTACCTCTCTCTCTCTCTCTCTATCTCTATCTCTCTCTCTCTCTCTCTCTCTCTCTCCACACACACACATACGTATGTATGTATGTATGTATGTATGTATGTATGTATGTATGTATATATGTATTATGTATGTATGTATGTATGTATGTATATATACATACATACAAGAAGTTCGAAATGCACTGGAAGTCTTTTAGATGGTATATTGGTGCTATGCTGCAACCGTCTTGTAGCATAGCACCACGTATTTCTATCTCACCTTGTAAAAATCATAAACATCTGTGAAACCGCTTAAGCCTTTAAAAATATACCATCTGAAAGACCCCCAGTGCATTTTCAACTTCTGTTTTTTTTTTTAATATTTTATATTTTATTCCATGTGGAATAACTATGTATCATATATATATATATATATATATATATATATATATATATATATATATATATATATATATATATATATATATATATATATATATATATATATATATATATATATATATATAAAGTGCCAGTCAAAACTCCCCTCAAAACCGCCTAAACTAGAAAAATAGAGCATCATACAAATTGTTTAATGTTCGGAATGCAAGTTCCTCTAGGGTCAATTATATCTTTCGTACTTCAGAGAGTGATAAAACACAGTACCAGTCATGAACTGAGGTTGATATAATTGCTTACTCTCTCCCAAATTTGAAGCTTGTGTCTTTATCAAAATCAGCATTTAGCTTAAAGGTACGGCAATAAACATACTGTCTTTAGATTATTTTTTGAAAGCCTCTAGACGCCCATCTTCAGGCCTTATCATTTCAATCCAAATCACCATTTCAGTTTTACATGTATGCAAAGCAGTGTGAAGGCGTGTGGCTTAATGGTTAGACCGGGCAGCACATTGAGTCATTGAGCATGGCACTTCATTTCACGTTATTCCAGTCTACTCAGCCTGTAATTGAGTACTAGCACAGCTTAGTGCTGGTACAGCCTTTTCTCCCTCCAGCTGCCAATTCCTTGGTATTACGCTGGATATAATGTAAGAAGACTGCGAGAACATCTATGTCTGCTTGCAATTATATAGGTATCTAAAATAATTAGCGAAAGAGTGGTACAAGCTACTAGATCATATTGGCCTGTGATTGACAACCCAAAACTATACAAAGCAGCGAAAGAGGAAAACATCTATTTACGTTCTGATTTCAAAATAAATACTTGTAATATATCGGTTTCAAGGCCAACAATTTCGACGAGGGATAAGCCGATTACATCGACCCCAGTGTTCAACTCGTATTTATTGCATCGACCTCGAAAGGATGAAAGGCAAAGTCGAGCTCACCGTAATTTGAACTCTGAATGTAAGGTCGGACAAAATACCGCTAAGCATTTCGCCCAGCGTGCTAACAATTCTGCCAGCTCGCCGCCTCAAATGCTCCTAATATATTAATAACTGATAAAGAGAGGATTTGACAGAACCGTTAGCACGCCGAGCAAAATGCTTAGCAGCATTTCGTCCGTTCTTACAATCTCAGTTCAAATTCTGCTGAGGGCTGACTTTACCTTTCATTCTTTCGGGGTCGGTAAAATAAGTACCAGTTGAGCACTGGGGTCGATATAATCGATTTACCCCTCTCTCAAAATTGCTAGCCTTGTTCCAAAATGTGATACCAATATATTAATAATTGGTTTGATTAACTACACATTCACCCTAACCCAGAAATGTAAGAACTTTTTTGCTTGAATTTGATATAGTAATTATTGTCATTTATTCATTCATTTATTTATTTTCCTGGTTTCAGTCTTGCTTAGGAATCACCATCAAGGGTGCTTAGTTAATTATCTTGACTGCAATATTTAGTCTGATATTCATTTTATCAATTCCTATTTACCGGATGGCTAACTTCATTGTATTTCATTATTCTTCCACTCCCCACCACCACCACCACCACCACCACCACTCACCCAAGTAAATATCACAAGATAATTCTGTTCAGCACACTGATTTACACCTGTACATACACAAAAACACATGCACAGAGGCACAGACACACACACACACACACACACACACACACACACACACACACACACACACACACACACACACACACTTTCTGAATTAGATTTGATAATACATACACATACATCACGTTTCGCTCCTCTGCACATGTGATTCGAAATCGCTATCTACTTATGGAATAACCTAATTTCTTCTTACTCGTTGCTATTCTCAGAGTTTTCAATCTCCTATACTTCTTTCTTTATTTCGTACATCAAAGTCGATATCGCAATACGAAACAACAAAGAGGCAAGAATATTTCACTGCTGTACTCTCTTTTCGGTATTTTTATCTTTTATCTTGTTTCAGTCATTGGGCTGCGGCCATACTGGGGTACCACCATGAAAGATTTTGTACTGATTCTATCGGTCTCTTAATGCCGAACTGCTAAATTACGTGGACGCAAACAAACCATCACCGGTGGTCTGACACACACACACACACACACACACACACACACACACACACACACATACACCCATATACATACATACATACATACATACATACATACATACATACATACATACATACATACATACAGGACGGGCTTCTTTCAGTTTTCGTCTACCAGATCCACTCACAAGGCTTTGATCATCTCGGGGCTATATTATAAGATGCTTGCCTAACGTACCACATAGTGGGACTGAACCCGGAATCATGTGGTTTGAAAGCAAGCTTCTTATCACACAGTCACGTCTGCGCCTATATTCATAGACTATGAAATGCAAAAAAATTTCGAAGCTTTTGAACCTTCATATGTTAGTTTTAGTAAATGGTTATCAGAACTATTAGATTCATCTCAATAAGTGACTATAAGGAAGATAATTTTACACTGTCAAAGGTTTAATGAAGTCAATGAAAGGTCTATTGCAAAGGTCTATTGAATTCTATTGTTTAGATTAAACGTTTAGATTTAACGTTGTTTAGATTAAACGTTGTTTAGAATAAACGTTGTTTAGATTAAACGTTCGAGGCAGCCGATCTATTCGATGGTGCTTCTTCCTGTCCGGAAAGCATGAATATAGACTGTTTCTGGTCCTATCTGTGATAATATCCTATCTGTAATAATTTCTATAAGTAGTTTGTAAACATGACTTACAAATTCAGAATATATTTAACAAATCCCTTAAGTTTTTACTAGAATTCAATAGATTAATTTTTCATTTAGTTTCTTCCTGGAGGACAAGCGGTACGTCCGAAAATAGATTTGGGACTGATGGTAGAGATTTGTGCTTAGACGAGGTAAAGATTTTCGTAAAAGAGAACCCACTACTCACGGAGAGAATTTTACTGGATTCGTTCAGGAAATGTCACAGACTTGTAATATGGTAGTCACTCTTGAACTGAAAAAAAAAAAAATGGCATTGAAAGAAGAAACTCACTAACCTTGAGCAATATAATTTACTACCAGAAAAAAAATTTCAACTACCTTCTTTAATGTATCAATTCAATAAACTTCCAAATTTTAAGTGACAGAACGAAATTCAAACTCAACATTTGCTATTTGTTCAACGAGAACAAAGACTTCATAGATGTTGACAAAATAGATTTCAGCGTTTGATCATCTTTGATGTGGGTGAACACATCTTGGATGGAATTGCTTACCAAGAGCAAGTTCTTAGTGTTATTTTTTTTCAACGAAGAGTGAATGCTAAGCCTGATTAATTCTCCAAACAATTATCGTTCGAAATCACAGTTTTAATTACCAGATATAGGGATATTCTTTAGACATAGTTCTCACTTTCTCTTTCAGCTATCCATCACACATATTTTCACTGTCCTCTTATGCTTCCTCCTTTTCTGTTTCAGAACACACATACACACACACACAACCGATTTTATGATACGACAGTTAGTAACCATGGAAACAATACATTTTTCTTCACCAAACTACAACCACTATTGCTATCATCATTATCATCATTGTCATCACCACCACCACCACCACCACCACCATCATCGTCGTTGTCAAACACGTATATAGTGTACAGATTGCCAATTTGTATATATTCCTCATATGTCTAGCAGTGACATTACATTACATCTGTTAGTAAAAGATTAATACTTAGGAAACTACGAACAACTAACTTATCGACCACGGAACAGAGCAAGTTCTGTTCAGAATCAATTTCCTTTCATATTAATATTTATATTATAATTTTGTTGGCGATTAGTTGATAATGCACACGATATAAAACCGTCACTTCTGGATGCTGAATAGACCTGGACATGTTCGTTCTAATGAATATATTGTGTCACAGCTATATCTAATTTCCCTGTCTTGTTTTTATTGCAGCCATTAACAAAGCCAATGGAGAAAGGATTTATAACATTTCAAATGAAAATGACTCGGAGTCAAGAAGGTATGTAATTTTAGCATAGTTAGTCATTTCAAACTAGCAAGTATCCAAAGAGACAGTACTTAACTCGGTTTCTCTAACATTTACTATATGAGAGACAAAATTTCCACTTGGACAAAACATTAGTCTGCCACCGACAATTATGCTCTGAAGATGCAAAGACTTGGTCGTTTAGATTCCTATCAACACTGACATCCAGAATAAATATAAGCAAAGGCATTCCAGCCATGACCACCTCGTTATTCTGAAGACATGCAAGATTGCATTATCTGATCCTGACAGATGGTAGGATATGATTCAAGGGTGATTAGGCTGTCATATTTAATCAGGTCGAGTAACTACGAAGTAGCTCACTCATTACTGCTTATTTCCTTCTTGAATAAACTGAAACAATCTTATTATGAAATCAAAGTATATTTTCGAACGGTCAGAGAGCTTCTTCGGCTTATTCAATAGGCCATCGCGCTTTTTCTAAATAATTGTTTCTTTAACAATAAACGTGTACTTTCACAGGGTCTGTTTTTTTTTTGGTGGGATGTTAAGTAAACTATGTAAAATAGTTCTCTTCATCACAATAAAAACCACATTTTGTAAATATTACAGTCCGGGAAAAGAGTGCCCATCACTCTTTACGGGGCTTTCAAGATTAGTAGTAGAGAAGGAGTGGGATGTCCTCAGATCGAAGATGGATCTGGCTCGAATGTTTGCAACAAAGAGGACTCTAGTTGATGGTGTCATCACTGCAACAGTATCAAATCTGATGAAAGTGTTTCTAAAAAATTAGTTCAAAATACTGCTATAAAATCAGTATTCACCGGCAGGTTCTTTAAAAGAGAAAAAGTAAGTCGGATTGACAGAAAATAAAGTGATGTTTATGAAAGAAAACAGTTGTGGATAAAAAAAATAAGGCTTTCAATGATGCCTTTCTCATAAAAATATAAATAAGTTTCGTTTGACTCAATACATTTAGTTGTGTAAGATATAAAGGACTTGAACAACGTTGCTTGTGCAACCGACAGTTTTATTCTTTGCAAAATTAGTCTGTTGCTAAGAATAGTTCGCGTGTTATATAGACATTGCTAGATAGCCAATTAAAAATAAAAAGGAATTAGTAATCCAATAAATCCAGTATCGGCAAGCTTAGTTAAGTTAGTATCACTGTGTTAATTGTATACGATACGAGCAAAAGCAAAGTAAAACAAAAACTGCACGAGTACAAAGCCAAGATAATTAAGCCATAATGAAAGGAAAGGCAAATAAGTCGACGTTTCGAACAGTTGCTCTTTGTCAAGTTAGAAGGCGGGAGAAGAGAAGATATCCCGAAAGGAAAAAAGACAATGTGGTGTTGCAAATGTTTGAATGGCTGAAAGGAAACGAGAAGAATCTGAGTAGTGTCTGAACAGGGAAGAGCGAACGGGTACTAAGAGAAATAAGTATGATAGGAGCGGGGAAGTGTAGTTTAGTATGCGTGAGTGTGCTTATGTATGTGTGTATGAGCAAGGTTGTGTGTGTGTCATTGTGTGCAGACAATAGTAGGGAATAATGTGTGATTGTATGAATATCATGTGATGTGTGGATTGTATGAACAAAGCATCGTAGTGAATATCCGGGTAGAGAGGTGGTTGTGTGAAGTGCATGTGTAGTATTTATCAGTGGATGTATATTGCGAATATTAGGAGAAAACAAATCAGTTACAGATACCAGCAGGAACAGATGTGCTTAAGAAGAAGACTAACTGTTAAGGACAAATCCGGGAACGGACGTATCATGGGATTGCATAATCCCACTAACAGCGAGATGTAGGTGGAAGTAGCGTTAAGAATTTTCCATGCTTCGAAAAGGTGTTGCTGCCTTAGAAAACAATATCTTTTCCTGACTTGTAGCTCGCCATTTCAACGTGTAAACTATCAGACAGCCTTTTGACCAATTTGCACTAATATATAATAATCTACAGAATTAGCATTTATTGTATGTTCCAGCATACAAGTCGAGTTTTTCAGATAAAAATTACAGCCAAAAAAAGGAAAGTCGACTTATACACCAAGATGATGACTTTGCGGGACCAAAAATTCCATGCGAAATGCAACCAGCTTTGGAAAGATAGTGATTATGTTTGAATGTTTACACTATATGTTTATAATATATACGACATTGACCTGCATACTGGAAAATACGGTAATGCAGTAGATGATATTTTTGGTGGTGCAAGTGAACCGAAGTGAACCTAGGTCCATGTCATGAAGATACATGACATGGACTTAGGTCCGTCTAGGTAGAGAAGTTCTAGACAAAGGGATAGGTTTTGTAGTGAGAGCGGAAGCAGATAAAATACCCAGATCGGGTGCAGTGAGGGGATGAAAGAACTATATAGATCAGCAGCTCATCCAGGTTGCGGCTACATCAAAAAGAAAGGAGGTGTTCAGGAAAGATGTGGAAGATAGCAGGGTTGGACTGGAGGAGATGGAAGTTTTCGTAACATGGGTGCGCTGCAGAGGTCAGGCGGCAGAAAGGAATGTAAGGAGGAAGAAAGAGTTGTTAGTGATGGTGTAGATACAGGTCATGATGGCAGACGTAATAAACCGGTGAGAGGAAACTGAAACTCACTGCCAGACACACACCGTGTTTAATACATTTTTCTTTAAAGCAAATAACTTGTTTTATGACATTGTTTGTCTGTTGAGAGGAAGGTGAATGACCGAATCGGATACATCAGATAAAATGCCTTATAGTATTTCGTTATGTGCAGCTACGTTCTGATTTCAGATCCCATACTTTACTGTCACCTTATTCTGGGATGCTCGCCTGTAATAAAGAGTATGAAGTGTTGCAAAAAGAGATCAGCATGGAAATATTCACAAAGGATGCGTATATTTTTAGCCTGAGATAACAAACTGATCGGGTGCCAGATAAGATGTATTGCAGTTATGTCCCTTTTTGCACTGAACTCAAAATCCCACTGACTGATAAAGCGAAACCGATAAAAGCAGTCTAATATGGGAGTTAATTTAATCGACTGTGTTGTCCTCCTCACAAATTTGTGGTTTTGTTTCAGTGTTAAAAATCATCATTTATTCATTCATTCACGGGAACTAGTATGCAATTTATGAATAGAGGGTCAATTGGTGAATTAAACGCCAACCCACTTACCGGTTTACTACTGAAATCTGTTGAAGTAACAATATTGGCCAATCATTAAAGAAGCGATAACTAAAATGGAGTGACTATGTCAACTATGAGAGGTTTCTACATGAAATATTATTAAATATACCTGTTAATTACGGCTGAGCACACGGAGGTAGCTACCACTTCAAAAACGGCCAGGTTAATAATTAAGTTGTCAGTACTGTGTATTAACAATAGCAACAAAAAAGACGCACACAGACAGGAAAACACACACACACACACGTAAATAAATGCTGGAGAGAAAAGACAAAAAGAACATGGAAAGTGAAGAGAATAAAAGAATTTTATTAGAAAGGTAGATTGACAGAGACAATGAGAAAGGGAGAACGAGAGGGAGATAGAAGAAAGAAAAAAAATGAAAAAATTAAGAGAGAGAGAGAGAGAGAGACAGAGAGAGAGAGAGAGAGAGAGAGAGAGAGAGAGAGAGAGAGAGAGAGAGAGAGAGAAATAGAGAAGGGAGGAGAAAGAAAGATACAAAAAAATTGATAGATGGAAGAAAATGCCACAAATATTTTTGAATGAAGCGTACAGTCGATGAAATTAGCCAATTATTTCACTAGTATTTATCATTAAAAATACCGATAAAGAAGGCAGCAAATAAGAATAAAATAAAAAAGATAAAGGAAATCATGAAGAAGCTTGAATTAATGTAGTATGTTACTGGTACTTATATATGCTATGTCATGTCAAATGCAGTCAGATCCCACTGACTAGTCTCTTTCATGTTACCTTCTTCTCCATCAAATTTCAAAGTTTGTATCCAAGAGTAACTACCACATATGTTCGACAAATCTGCCTCTTCTTTTATCATTTATTGCTTCCCACTGTAACAGTTGACGTACGACTTAATCTCTTTTCTTCGCCAACAGTGTTACACAAACTTAAGATTGTGTTGTTTGATGGTTTTGCTGGTTTTTTTGCATTTTTGCATTTTTTTTGTTTTCGTTTTTTGCTAATAATGGTATATTTCGGATCTTTCTGAATTGACGGGCACCACTTGTTTTCTGAACGAAACAGTTTCAAACTTGGGATACTGGTAGAATATGTCATATAAAGCATCTTTTTCTCTTAGCCTTCTTAACAAAACTTTCTATATTGCAATCTTCTTAACAAAACTTTCTATATTGCAAGTTATTTCATGTTAAAGTTGTCGTCACATCAATAGACGTCAGTGATTGGTTGAAATTACCGAAATACGACAATTTTTTTTTACATGAAATAACTTCGAATACAAAAATTTCTATCTGTTCTATAACACAAAATATACAAGTATACGAAGTTTGAAAGTGTTTCGGTAGAAGACACACTAAATAAAACATAAATAAAAAGTGGCGCCCGTCAATTCAGAAAGATCCTATATTTCTACATAATACGAGGAGGTGCTGAAAAGTTCTTGGTTTTAAGGGGATCGCGAAAGGCCTGTTTGAAAGCCCAACCTTCCTAGTTCTTTTACAGGGCTTAGAAAAGCTGAAGGACTACTGCAACAAGTGTTTTAATCTGAGAGAGGAATATGTTGAATAAAATCTTCCAGTATTTTCTTTTACTCACAGCCAGGAACTTTTCAGCACGCCCTCATACACTCTTCGGTAAATGTTGTTCTCGAGAAACTTGCAAATATATTGGTAGCATTGGCATCTATATAGCTGATGTTGGTATTGTAGAGATTCGAACACAAACTGCGGAACCATCAGTTCGCGATTATGAGTTAGCCATAACAGTTTCACGTGATTGATCTAAAAATTTACCAATCAGCTTGAAGCTGTGACGCAGGCGGCTTCTAGAGATTCATGCCCTTTTACCCAAGTTAAACCGTTTGGCACCTAAATCACTGCAGATTGCAGCTAGCATTCAGACAAGAAATATCGCCATCCTCTTCTTCAAACTTCAACAATGAGCGGCGGATTTTGTATCTATGTTTTTCGCTTTTCCACACAGTTAATGTCTAAGCTAACGCAGTAAATCTTTCCCTATTTGCTATTCTGATAATCAATGAATCAGTGATAACTTGCGTATTTGCATGCACAGTTTTCTATCAATAAAATATGGTCGAATATTCGCAAGTTTGCTTATTTTATACTATATGCACAGTGGAGACGCAATGGCCCAGTGGTTAGGGCAACGGACTCGCGGTCATAGGATTGCGGTTTCGATTCCCAGACCGGGCGTTGTGAGTGTTTATTGAGCGAAAACACCTAAAGCTCCACGAGGTTCCGACAGGGGATGGTGGCGAATCCTGCTGTACTCTTCCACCACAACTTTCTCTCACTCTTTCTTCCTTTTTCTGTTGTACCTGTATTTCAAAGGGCCAGCCTTGTCACGCTGAATATCCACGAGAACTACGTTAAGGGTACACGTGTCTGTGGAGTGCTCAGCCACTTGCACGTTAATATCACGAGCAGGCTGTTTCGTTGATCGGATCAACTGGAACCCTCGACGTCGTAAGCGACCGAGTGCCAACAAGATACGCAATATCTGAATATACCACAGGATGGTCATGGCTAGAACATCTTTGAGTATGATCAAGGCGGACCAATAGTTAAATAGCAACAACAACAAATAAAGATTCTTCACATCAGTTAAAGGGGACAGATTGTTACGAGGGATTTTTCACATCAGTTCAAGGGAAAATATTGTTGTTCTCAATTGAATCTGTCTAGTATATGACCAGCACGCGCATTATTGTCTCTGGAGAACTGGGAGTTGACTCTTCATCAAATAATATATATTTTATACACAACATGGTACACACATACACACACACACATACACATACATATATCAGAAGGACTGAAATATATTTAAATATTACAAAAGCACATTTATACAAATTAAACTATCCACTACAATCACAGCCTAATTTAGGACCACTTCATATAGTAACTATTCAGCTAAGTTCTTGAACTGCCAAGTGCGCTGAAGCATGCATTCAGTCTAATATGTATATATATGAAGTGGTCCTAAATCAGGCTGTCATTGTAGTGCATAGTTTAATTTATATAAATGTGCTTTTGTAATATTTAAATATATTTCAGTCCTTTTGACACCCCCCCCCCAATATATATATATATATATATATATATATATATATATATATATATATATATATAGAGAGAGAGAGAGAGAGAGAGAGAGAGATATAGCTATATTTATATTTCAAATCGTTGACTTACTGACGTAGTACGATGTGGTTATTATTAGACTGAAGGTCAAAGTTCCCCATGCACAGCACTACAGATGCAAGTACGTTACACTCACCGATTGACACGACGCTGTTTCAAATGTTCAGTTTCTTTTTGACCGTAACTCAAATATTACTATATTCAATCAGCACAGATTCGATAAGTGCAGAGTTATCAAAGAACGAATTAATCGTGTCAGACAGAGTTTCTTATGTTTTGCTCTTTCTAAAGTTAATATATCATAAGTGATCATACGGAGGCTGCGAGCGGGCAGAATCGTTACGCTTAGGGCAAAATGCATAGAGGCTTTTCTTCCTCTATGTTCTGAGTTCGGTGTCAATAAAATAAGTACGAGTCAAGTATTTGAGTCGATGTAATCGACTTACCCCTCCCTTCAAAACTGCTGACCTTGTGCTAAAGTTGGAAAGAATTATTAGTGATCTAATAATTCTGTGTTATATGAGTTTAAAAAAAAAAGTAATTCGAGTCTCGAGCACGAATAGACTCTCTGCTGGAAATTTTAGCAATTAATTTGTTCGTAGTTGAAGAAAAATTTCTTCAATTTCATTTTGTGTTACAAAAAGAAATTCGCTGGCTTAACGAATATTTGTAATTCATATAAAATTATGGAGCGTAAAAATGTCATCAAATGATTAAATTAATAAATAAAAGAGTCATCCAGTACATTAAATTTATTTTGCGATAAAACTGCGTCAACTTGAGAGAGATGTATTGTTGTTAAGCAACATCTTTTTTGTTACAATGGCAAAAATTTCATTTGAGGTCACGCGTTGCTGTGATGTAAAAATATTCTTTTGTTACAATCTGTCCTCTCCTCTCAAGTTGTCGCCATGTTATAGCAAAATAAATTGCTTTAATGTGCAGGATAGCTTTCTTTTTTTATTCATTAAATTTCATAGTAATTTTACGCTCCATAATGATTTTATGTTACCTGTAAAACAATTGCCGCGCTTGTGACAGATACATTACTAGGAAAATGCGAAGGAGAAAATTTTCTTCCAATGGTTTAAATTATGAATGAATTAACTACCATGATTCTCATTACAAAGTCTGTAAAACATTTGTAAGAACCAATTTGTGATAGAGGAGAGAAATTAACCCTCAGTCGAGACTCTAACAGGGAATAAAAAAAAAAACTCTTCCTCCTACTGTAAATATACGTTCTTCATTGTTACTACATTCAAGGCCTTTATGCTATTGTCGAAGAACCCATGCGGTCTGAAACCAATTCCCCAAAAAGACTGCGCTTCCGCAAAAGTTTACTTACTTTATCACAAAACTCCGTGTGTGTGTGTGAGAGAGAGAGAGAGAGAGAGAGAGTGAGTGTGTGCGTGTGTGTGTGTGTGCGTGTGTGTGTGTGTGTAAATATATGTATATATCGTGCTTTTAGAAAAACATAAATCCGGAGAAGCATACTCTAAGAAGTAGAGCAGTCTATACGTATTACTGGTGAAGGCTGGGCCTTCACCAGTAATAAGTATAAACTGCTCTCTCTCTCTCTCTCTCTCTCTCTCTCTCTCTCTCTATATATATATATATATATATATATATATATATACTAATAAAAGTGAAGTTCGATCTTGTTTGTTTATTTCCCTGCAATGTTACACAGCCAAACTGGCGCACAATGGGGAAAATACTATGAATTAAGTTGCCCATGAAATGTTAATACGAATGGGAAAAAACAAGTTTCGCGTAAATCAGAGCAGTTGTTACTGAGATATTCGGTGTGTGTGGGTATAAATACCCAAAACGGTATATAATGGGAAAATGTTCCGAATATAACTTCATCCTGAAAGGGAAGAAACTCGAACCTTTCGATTAGACAGTGATTTGATAACGAAAGTATACGATTGGCTTTTTTTTTTTACAGTAAATGTTTCTATTTTCGATTTTAATATTTTAATCATTTAGAAATATTTTTAAGTCAATGTGATTTCAAATATGTAAGTTGTTTGTACAGGAAGTATTTATTTTTTTAGCTTTCTTTAAACAGACACTATTTTAATGTTTTTTAAAATTATTTTCATATTTAAAGATATTTTTTGAAGTGAAATAGACTTTAAAAATACGGTAAATATTTCGTAACCTCGGAGTGAAATAATTTTATTTTTCGAGTGAATTCAACGTATCTCACCTCCAAAGATTTGGCTGTTGTTTCTAGCATGCCATACTACCACGTAACAGCTATTTGCGATAAAGGACTCGAAATACCTGTTACGTGGTAGCAGAGTGTGCAAGAAATAGCAGCCAAATCTTTCTTTTTCTAGGGAAAGGGGCCGCTTACGCATGATTTCGATGTCACATTCGTTGAAAGCATGCAAAATAACCTGGAAAAGAAAAAGAAAACTACGAAACAAAACTCCGTTGCTGGGAAACTCAGACTTTCCGGGTCATGGGTAGTCTAGTATATATATATATATATATATATATATATATATATATATATATATATATATATATATATATATATATATATATATATATATATATATATATATATATATATATATATATATATATATATATATATGTACACACACATACATATGTATATATATATATATATATATATGTGTGTGTGTGTGTGTGTGTGTGTATGTATTGGTTTAAAGGTTGTGTTAACCTCATGAAGGGATGGTTTCATCCTAGGAAATACTGGTTTAATACCTAGTATTTTGGGGGAATTAATTTCCTTAAGATAATAAGTATATATATATATATATATATATATATATATGAAAAAAATTTGCTTTATATCCATATAAAAGAAGAATAAGAAAATGAAGATTGGGAAGTTAATAATTGTTTATTAACTGCAAATTAATCATCTTCACTTACAGCTGTTTCAATTAATACTCAGTAAATATTAAGTAAATATTAAATTTATATTCATATGACCTGAGCATAATATCTTCAGAGGGAAAAAAAATATACCCTTCGATGTTTTATATGTGTATGCTATAATGTCTGTTATATGCCTGCCATAATGAATCCATAAACACATATAAAATATCCAAGGGTATATTTTTTCAACTCTGAAGATATTTTGCTCAGGTCAGATAAATATAAATTCAATATTTACTTAATATTTACTGAGTATTAATTGAAACACCTGTAAGTGAAGATGATTAATTTGCTGTTGTTAATAAACAGTTATTAACTCCCCAATCTCCATTTTCTTTTTCTTCTGAGGTGTATATATATATATATATATATATATATATATATATATATAATGCAAGAGAGTTAGGGGTTGAGGATTCAACCCACTAAGGGATAGTATCTATCCAATACACTGCTGGGAGGGTACCCAATTATTGTTACACTAGTGTTATACCAAGTGCAATAAGTGGGAGCGGGTAAAGGGGTGGGGTTTACCCTAAATTCATGTATCAATTAGAAAATGGAGGATAATATGCTGAACCCAACGACTTGCAGACAGTGTATCCCGTTGAATTCATTAACTTAATTCATAGCTAAAGTGACAAAAAAAAACCCCCACAAAGTACAGGTGTTTATGACAAACCATGTTATATTGACAACCGGGTTTACAAATAAAAGTACATAAGGAATTAGAGAATGAACATAAACTTAATCTTACAGATGTTTCGGCCTAGCTTTGGCATGCCCCATTCTATCCGAATAGTTCCTGCCGGACTAATTATCGGATGAAATGCTGAAATGGGGGTGCATGCAAGATTCGCTAGGCCTCTTCAGAGATTCACAAAGAATTCCATACAAATATAGAGCACGGGATATACTGTTTGCAAGTCGTTGGGTTCAGCATATTATCCTCCATTTTCTAATTGTTACATATATATATATATAACAATTGCAGCGTGGAAGGTGTTTCAGAGTTTTGTCAGTGAACAGGTGGCGGTCTCAAAGCGACGAAAATATTTTGACAAGTTAAATTTAAATGTTGAAGTGAATCTAACGGATTTTGTGTGCTATTTTAAATGGCTTATAAACACCTTCCACGCTGCAATTGTTTTCGTTCCAGCACACGATCTCAGATCAGGTCACTTGCTATGCAAGTACATCTCCGTAATATATATATATATATATATACATACATAAACCGACTCTATGTATCTTCTCTCTCTCTCTCTCTCTCTCTCTCTCTCTCTCTCTCTCTCTCTCTCTCTCTCTGTACCACCCTCCTGTTCTTGACATTTTTCTTTACTCCATCACTCCATCTATCTCTGTACAAATTGTTTAAATATTGCCTTCGTTTTATTTCTCCTTCTTCTCCTTCCCACTGTCATCTCTTTCTTTGTATATTTTTGTTAATGTTGTTATATTTCCCTGTCTGTCTTTCAGGTAACCTTGCAGACCTGAAACTGTCTTTTGTGTGGACATGCCTTTTTCATTCGCCCTCGGAGCTTGGCCACTCGGAAAGTTAAATTAACGCAGGGTACGAGGGAGTAGGAGTCCTGTAAAAGACAACATATATAATGCAACTACGACGATAAAACAGAATTAAGATATTAAACTGGCAAGATTCCAAAAATGTTTATATGCAAGTTGCATAAATGAAAGTCTTGGGGATAAAATTCCAAAATCTTTGACTGAATTCTTTCATAAATTGGCTCACTTCCTATATAACAATTCGGATAACACCCTATCTTAGGCAAGAGGAACTAAACAATTCATCTTTCGAAAGGTGAGCAAAGGAAATATCTCCATAGTTATTGGCTAATTAACAATTTCACCTTGACAGATCAGATGTACTCATTTAAGAAGTGATTAGTCTTTTTCAAACAATACAAATTGTTGAATCAGGTTACAGGCTTACACGAATCTGTTTCGATAGAGTCAGTCTGTAGTGGAAATATATATTCAGTATCAGATGTTGATATGGCTGCGTGTATATTATTACCAGAGTTCATATACAGAGATGAAGAATAAATTCAAGAACTATATATTTACTACATAAAAAATATTTTTTATTTACTGGTCGATGATGATACATAATCAAAATGTAGAATCTAGTTGAATGAAGTAATCTATGCAAGAAAATTCAGAGATAGGAAATATAGAAATAACAGCTAAGTGGTGGATTCCAGTTATGTGGCGCAGAGAAATAGACGGGCATAGCAATGATGTGAATGGCTCTAAATCTAATCGACTGAGAAGCGAAGAGCAGCTGTTTTTATTAATGAAACGCTAGATATTCTAGAAACTTCCAAGAGAAACACTAAGCTTCTTGAATAATTAAAAATCACGTCCCATGACACAGATACTTCGAGAAACTTAGTAAAGGGAGGTTACTCTATAATCCTTCTTGCATTCAGCTATTTAGCTACATAGACCACTACAAGTCTTAAAAGTAAACCAAAAGACATACTTAAACATGTTGGCTCCTGAGCCTCATTTCTCGTTTTGTCTGAGGCTCTCAATAAGATATCTTAATGAATTATGAGACGATTCAGTGAAGAGTCATATTGGTCATGCAAATATACCGCCACAACCTTCTGATGAGTCGTATGGCAGTCAAGGCTTTTAATATTCGGTATCACGTACAACGTAAAGCCTTCGAAACAATATGTGATCCATCAGTGACAGTCAAGCTTGTACCAAAAAAAGATAAAAGAATATTTGATAAAAAGTGGCCAACCTGTCGCACTGTTTTTCCACCAATCATATGCGCCAGATTTCCACTAATCGGAGGACCCTAATCGGTGTTACACACCGACATGATACCGAATGCAATTTTTTCCACCATCCAGTTAAGTGTATTAAATTGTTTGGAATTTTGACTCGGGCCAGAAATTGTCTCTCCAGCTACAGGACTTCACGGCTAAAAGGCAATTTTCTCACTCACCTTTATTCTCAATCCCATTTCACATATATACAAACGAAAACTATAGCAATCACACATTTCTGCATACATAACATATTCTCATCTTTACTTGAGTCATTCTAGCTATTTTTTTCTATCGGTGTATTTTATCAACTTTCTGACTGAGTTATATTAACGAAAATATTTCAAACTCTCCTTTCTCTCAACAAGACATTATTAATCTCGTTAGAATTGTTTTATCATTTTATTTGTTGATGGTCATAAAACATTTGACCGCTTTCTATATTTGGAGTATTAGATCTTTAGATGGTCGTGGTCTCATGTGGTGAAACCATCTAATAATGATTCCATTCAGAATGCTGGAATAATACATATAATGTGCCAGTTGGAAAGAGAGAGACACAACCAAATAGAATGTTTGAGAGATAATTTATTGATAGCTTAACGTGTGTCTGTGTGTACGTCATGTATACAGAATAATAGACAGGCCGTCATAAGAACAAAGTGTGTATATGAATGTATGTATGCGTGTGCATTAAGTACATATAAGAATAACAATGAAGGAGAAACAGTGAAATAGTCTATAATGAGAAGTTAGACGAATGTTCGTAGACGCAAGAATGAGAGATACTAGTTCGTAGTCAATTGTACACGGTAGTTGAAATACTGTATCAAGAAGTTGCGGCGATGATGCAGAGCCGGTTGCGGTACGTGTCGTGTGAAGTTGTGGCTGTAATACTGCTGCCTGGGTCACTTGTACTGGAGCTCTCGCATGTTGTATATTCGCTGTTAACCATGGTGAAGTAATTCACAAAGTGTTATGTTGGAACCTGTGCTAGTTGTTGGTTGCTGTGTACGTAGGGATGTTGTTGACGACGTTAAGAAGATGATGGTAGCGACGAAGAAAGAGATTGCCGTATGCTGTTGGACGAACGTTGCCGTCTGGCTCACAGGTTTTATATTTGCTGTTGATCCAGGGTAAAGTAATTCACGAACAGTGCTTTGTTGAAACCTGGGCGTCTGGCGTTGTCGCTGGAATTGGCTGTGTCTTGTGTAGTCAGTGACTAGACCTTAAAAGGTCTGGAACCAAAGACTTCGAGACGAGGAGAAGGTGAGTTTTAATAAGGAACAATAGGTTCAAATGGGATTGTGAAAAGGCTATCTCACGTGATCTTATTTAAAGACTTCGACTAGTTATACGCTGCATATTGGCGCGACAGAGTAAGAGGCAAATTGTGCCAATACCAACCAATCAGAGTAATGGACACAACGGGGTCCAAATAGCGGCCAAAGGCTAGCTGTTATCTGCTACGTTCGAATGTATGTATACATAATATAGGGGAGAGGAATTTCACTCGAGTGTACGCTACAGATCCTTTAAATATGCATATTTTCCCAGTCATCACTAAATTTCAAGAAGCTAGCATGTATAATTTTCGTTGATGATAATTTTCGTTGATGATACGTGAAAAATCTTAGAGTTAAGAAAAGAAATTTAAGTGTAACATTGTTAATTGAGTTCTTTCTATTATAACAAGTTGGCTTACCTTTCATTCCCCGTTTCCTGTCATTGAATAGTACAGGGGTTAAATAAGAGTCTCTACTCTGTTTGTCATTGAAACAATGTTATCAACGGAAGATTTGGAATAATGTTCAGTTCATGAGTTTCTTCAGAGCAGTAGAAACGTTTTTAGCGATGGAATCAATGCACCTCACCGAGGTAAAAAGGATCCAAATAAATGAACACAAAAAAATCATTTCAAGGTTATGTAACGTGAAGTTACTAAAAGAAACCAAAATCAAAGAAGCGGGAAAATGTATTAAAACTAATTAGTTTCTGAAAACTGCTAAACTCGTCAGCTTCAATGTCATAAAATGAACCATATAAGAGATTTGTTGAATGAATGTAAATTTCGGAAGCTACTTATCGGCCACAGGATGCAACACCTAGTATATTTATTTACACAGATAAGAAGATAAAATAGGACTAACCCAATTAAATTTAGTCGATCGGACTTGACTGAATATTTATGGTGTGAAGATTAAGGGAATAAATAGATATCAGGACTAATTCATATATGTTATATTCGAGTCAGTAGAGAAAGTACACCATCTCCAATGCATTCTTCTAAAAAGATAATGAAAGCAGTCGGGTCACCATGTTTTCAAGCCACCCGCAGTGTATTCGACAATATAAAGTCTTACAGCTAATCGACTAAAATTAGACAATACTCTATAACCGTTGTTATTGTAGACGGCTGGATTACATAATTAGCTAGTGACCAAGAAAATTCAAACAAGCTGACTCCATAGCTCCTCATTTTAACGTATATCCACGTTTCCATTTTAGTTCTATTTTAATCTAAAATTTTATGTGCTTTAACAAAACTTTCGCATTTGAGAAAGCTTTGAAATAAGATTTGTTTTTTGTTTTTTTCTCGGTGGTGACTCGATTAGATTTATTACAAGGAGATCAAAACATCATTACTGATTTATAAAAAATTACCGTTTACGATATTCAGAGAGATTGACATTTATTAGCCAGCATGCCAGTATTATAAACCAATATAACTAGTTATTTGATTTTCGCGATTATACTTGTCGACTTTTATTTATAAGTGTAAGTGGTTACCATGAAACCGTTTATTTGTTTGTTTGTTTTTTATTATTTGTGGAGTTAAGTATAATATATACATTTGAAGTATGTTTAAAGTATGATTATAAAAAAGTTGGCAAGTATTTTATTACAGAACACCCAAGCCTTATCTAGAATTTATAACCCCAAAAATTAAGTAGTCACTCCAAAAAATGAAGTCGATATGATAGCGACATCTTTTTTCTAGTCAACAAAAGGCGTCATAAACCAGATTCATCTTTTAATTTATAGCTTGAGCCATAGCAGTATATCAGTAAAAAAAAAGGGGAAAAAAGGTTTTTATAATCAGTGTTGCATTGAAAAATATCGTTACTCTATGTTTTTAAAAAAAATTTATTTTTTATTTTTAGCTCCCGTATTTTTTTCAGTCGTGGATGTAAAACCGTCAATGTGACTTTGTGAAGCTTACAGGTTGGCCGGCCGTTACGGTACTTCCAGCCCATCTTTAGAAATATCTCTAAAACAGGAGATTGCGTCAAATCAGGCCCGGAAATGAACTTGTGTCACGCACGTGTGTGATGCAGTGGTGTTTTAAGTGGTTTTCAAAACCAAATTAAATACATAAAAAAAGAAATAACCAGGGTGGAGGATATACGTACATAGATTTCAACATCATTCACATTTCTACTCATAACCAACTATGCTCCGATGATTGTGAAAATAATACAAGCAACATTCCTTTTATAAAGTTGCTTTTTATATAATATTTTTATATATACCTTACTTATTTTGTTTTCATGTCTATATTTTAGCATCTCATTGTGTAGCTATGAAAACGGAAGTAGTTTATAGATATTGGCATGGCTTGGCATGAATATCCGGTTAGTTTGGATTCCAAATAGAAAATGCTATTAGTAACTGGTATTATCTTGTTATATAATACACACACACACACACACATATACACACATAATAAAACTTACACACACATTACAAGTGGAGTGCATACTCACGCGCGCACACATATAAACAAAAACTATTTAACAAGCAGATTATAAGTGGTTCATCAATTATCGCTTGCCTTCAAACAACGCCAAATGGATTCTTTCCCCCTCTTACATTTACTCTGACAGACATGCATACATATGTGCATGTGTGTAGGGAGTGAGCGTGAGTGCGTGTGTATATATATATATATATATATATATATATATATGTGTGTGTGTGTGTGTGTGTGTGTGTGTGTGTGTGTGTGTGTGTGTGTGTGTGTGTGTGTAATGAGCAGTTTTTGTTCCACCATGGGTAATACCAAGAATTATTACAATTCAACTGTTATCAAATTTATCGTTGCTTATGCAAGCGATAAGATGAATATTAAGTTTCTAAATAAAAATATTTACAATGGTTATCTCTCTCTCTCTCTCTCTCTCTCTCTCTCTCTCTCTCTCTCTCTCTCTCTCTCTCTCTCTCTCTCTCTCTCTCTCTCGCTCGCTCGCTCGCTCGCTCTCTCTCACCGCTTCGGAAATTAATATTATCATGAATGCATGAAAATATTGTTATTTCACAACAATTTCTTCCGGGTAAATAAAATCGGCGATGAATTCTTTTACGGCGGGATGGTGAGCTATGACAGGACCGAGATCCCAGCTCTAGATGGACTATTTATCCAAATAAGCTTAGCAAAGAAGTAAAGGGTGCTAATGTATGAAGACGAACTAAGAGTGACACATAACAGAAAATGGACAGGACACGGACATCATTAGGAAAAATCTAATTAAGACATTCACACAACCTAAAGATCATAGTCAACACCAATCTCAAAACGATCAATTGCCTAAATATTAACATGACCCTTAACACAAATAAATGCTGATACTTCCTTAAACCGAAGGAACAACTTACGTTAAAAGGATCTCAAATCACCCACCATCAATAATCAAATAAATTACAAATAGCATTAGTAGACGTATCGCTAATCAATCCTCAGATGAAATAACCTTCAATAAAGCTGCTTCGTACTGCAATAATGCACTAGCAAAGTCCAACTTTAAGGAAAACATCACCTATACTAAACCTACTCCAGCTGAACCATAAAGACGTAAGAGTAGGAAAATCCTGTGGTTCAATCCACCCTATAGTATAAATATGCAACAAACTTGGCTACGCACATTCTCTCATTTGTTGATAGTCTCTTCTCACAATCACATATCACAAAATATTCAAAGGAAGTACTATCGAAGTTAGTTATAGTTGTTCCCCAGACATAGGTTCACACGTATTTGAACACAAACAAAAACGAATCAAGTAACACCACATTACAACTATACAACCGTGGATCCTACAAAAACTCTGAACAACGAATGCCTTGAAAAAGACCTGGGACATAGAACTGACATCTCTGAAATAGATGGCACAACAAAGATCTGCAATGGACCCATAGGGAAAATACATTTAAAGAAAGCTTCACACAGCGTACGATTTTATTCAGATGTAGAGGCAAGAATGTTAAGTCACTATCCAAATTTTTATGCAATTTAGAACATTGTTACTAAAACCAAGAAATATAATAGACGAGACAGCGCAAGTACAACTTCTGTTTAACCATATTGACCTTGTCATATGTCCCACATTATAACCACATAACTTCGTCATCTGCGTGACTGGTTCGTCCAGCGTACCTCGCTGACTGACACTGCTTGCTGTGTCTGTTCATTATTTATCAGTAGTGGAATAACCCACTTCTCACTTGGGGTTATCCGCCACAACACCACCCCTAAAATTTCTTTTTCACACAACATTATTTTTTTTTCATTTCTTTTTCTTCCACACACAGAATTTTCCCCATCCACTTTGCCTGCAAGCAAAGCACTTTAAATTACATAAATTCGAACATATGCAAATCCCAACCGAACCACAAATCCAACCTGGTTACCTTGGATATTTTCCCCAACCCATCGCCTTTTTTCCCCGATCAATCATCCGCTGTAACACAAAACAGCGCCCACCGATGTGGCAAGTGAGATCTCATGACTAAACTAACTTAATTTATAAATTTTACTCAAATGGCTTTCACAATATATAAGAAAACAAGCAAGACTGCTAACCTAAAAAATACTATTCAAGGCAGAAATATAGCATTAAAAATTAATTATTCTTGTTCAAACATGTTTTTAGTCACGATATATACTTATCTCTCATTTTCTTTTAATTACCATTACTAGTTTTATTATGTATAATACAATTACTACTATAGGTAATATTTAGTATGTTAATTACGTTACCTCACTGCAGGGCTAGTTTTAAGCTAATCAGACAGATGTCTTCAAAATGAGCCCCACGCACAGGCTCGAGCGGAGGACGATATGATGATTTTTAAGTTTATCCCTTAACGCTTTTTGTCCGGGATTGGCGTACCACACGAAGCATAAAGTACCAATCTTCAGCTTTTGTAGAGTAGAGGGTTCCACTGACAATTCTCTAATTGGGGCTCGCACTTCCTAGCGCCGGCCCTGAGCGGAGGCACCGTTGAGAATCTCTGACTTACAGCATGTTTGGCATGACAGGAGTCAGCAGGCAGAAAGCCTTCATGAAGGCTGTAGAGGTAGCATTGGTTGCCTCGAGGTGGCTGTGGGTCAGGAGGTGAGGGCAGTGCTACCAGGGTAGTACTAACAGGACACAAACTAGAACATGATCAACCATGGCTGGGTCACCTGGATGAGGGTGTCTGATGCTGAAAGACCCGAAGCACTTAATCACTCCAAGGAAACATAACTGAATATGTGTCCAGGAGCATCACAGGATGATGTATGAAAAAATGTACAGCAAATATGTATATTTTAGTACATGAAAGTTGTGATGTATTTTATACTAAAAGCCGTTCATATTAATCACAAGAAATGTATGCAGTGAACGTATTTTGAGTAAAATTTTTGAATTATGATGGCTCTATGTTTGACCGTAACAGCTTTGAAATGTAAGCTACATCGATTATTAACAAAATACACTACTTTTGGGAAATGAACTTTGGTGAGAATCTAGCCTGGTAACATATGATGTGTGGCAACAAGTCTGTATCAAATATGGAGAGTTCATGTAATGTAGATGCATCTATAAAATACCAGATTCAACTTATTTCTTTGAAAAATACCGTAATTTTTGATAGCACAAATATACTAGTACTCTCTCTTTACTCTTTTACTTGTTTCAGTCATTTGACTGCGGCCATGCTGGAGCACCACCTTTAGTCGAGAAAATCGACCCAGGACTTATTCTTTGTAAGCCTAGTACTTATTCTATCGGTCTCTTTTGCCGAACCGCTAAGTTACGGGGACGTAAACACACCAGCATCGGTTGCCAAGCGATGTTGGGGGACAAACACAGACACACAAACATATACACATATATATACATATATACGACAGGCTTCTTTCAGTTTCCGTCAACCAAATCCACTTACAAGGCTTTGGTCGGCCCGAGGCTATAGTAGAAGACACTTGCCCAAGATGCCACACAGTGGGAATGAACCCGGAACCATGAGGTTGGTAAGCAAGCTACTTACCACACAGCTACTTCTGCGCCTGTGTGTATATATACACACACACACACACACACACGCACACACACACACACGCACACACACACACACACACACACACACACACACACACACACACACACACACACACACACACACACACACACACACACACACACACACACACATATATATATATATATATAGATATATATATTATTCAAAGGAATTCCAACTCTGTTTTTTATGTTTTATTTATATTCTTATAATATTAATGTAGAATATAGAATATATAGTATATATAGTAAAATGAAATGAAGTATTGATTGTCTTATTGAATAAATGAAATATTGAATATCAAATATTAAAGGACTAGTATACTTTCTTGCATTTAAGCAATCTTCAAGGTCCCAGGTTGTGACAGGAATGTTTCAACTGTAGTTGACTGACTGTCTTTTGTCCTTTATATACGTTCCTGTGGACAGCAGTAGTAGTTGTTTGGCTATTTTTAGAGATAATGCCAAACCATTTAAAAAAATTTATTTTTTTTTAGAAATGATGACAGCAGTACTTTTTGGAGAATAAGTTATAGGGATAAGATTTTTAAACCCCAAATAAGATTAATTTAATCATTGTTTGTTAAGCTTGGGTTTGAATTTCTTAATAAAGACCTTTTCTCTCAGTTTTCTCTCAATTTCATTCAGGTTGTAAAGTTTATGAAATGGAAATATCATAAAAGTTTTCCGACCACATGTTGCCAGATGGTTACTCAGTGGTATTTGGTGGACTTCTGGATTTTTAATTTGTTGTCGATGCACACGCGAGCGTTCTGATAGAGCATTACTTGTCTGGCCAACATACAGTTCTTCACAATTTGGGTATTTGATGCAGTAGATTAAATTTCTGCTTTTACACACATATATATGAGCTACAAAATTATCACACAACTATTACTCAGAGTTTCACGTTCCCGTTCGTCGGACAGTTGTAATAAATATTTATCGAAGCGATCCAACGAACGGGAACGTGAAACTCTGAGCAACAGTTCTGCGATAATTTTGCAGCTTTAACAAAAAGTATATTACTCTACCTTTGGTATTCGAATACTATTTTTTTCCAGCATGTTTTGCTTTTATGTGCTCAGTTGCGCGCGTGTGTGTGTATGTGTGCGCGCGCAATGTAATGCAATATAACAATAAGTTGCCGGCCTGTTTTAATACAGTAATTCTGAGATCATGTCAATAAGCCATAACACAGAAGAATATTCTCAAACTTTATCCATTTCCCAGCCGCCTCTCCCCTTTCCATTTTTATTATCATTAGTCTTCTAATTTGTTTTTGCAATTTCCCCATTACCCGTCACCCTCGTGGCCAATAAAAGAAATTATTATTATTATTATTATTATTATTATTATTATTATCATCATCATAAATTTTTAATAAAACCGGTTATTAGTTTCGTGAACAATAACTTTTACTAATTGGTCGATATTATGGAAATTATGTTATCGTATTAATACATTAGATTTAAAATGTCACTTTATCACACGCTCCCGTGAACAATGAATAAATGCTATTTTCTTAGATTTTGTTATTATTATTATTATTATTATTATTATTATTATTATTATTATTATTATTATTATTATTATTATTATTATTATTATTATTATTATTATTCCATTCATATTTAGGATACATTATAGACACTAGCATAGACAGCCATGTTGGACCCTCTGGTAATATGCATAAAATATTACAGATTATTTAAACATTATCTAAAAACTTATTAAATATGTGTATTAGAAAACCCGTCCATATGTGTATTAGAAAACTAACAACAACTATTGTTACTACACATGAAGGCGGCGAGTTGGCAGAATTATTAGCACACCGGGTAAAATGCTTAGCGACATTTCGTCCGTGTTCACGTTCTGGGTTCAAATTCCGCTAAGGTCAACTTTGTCTTTCATCCTTTCGGGGTCGATAAAATAAGTACCGGTTGAATACCGGGATCGATGTAATCGACTAGTCCTCTCTCTCAAAATTTCAAGCCTTGTGCCTTTAGTAGTAAAGATTATTACTTCACATACACAACGACAGCAACAACAAATCTTACCATTTATAAAATATCATTGGCGAAAGCGATCTCTACCAATACTGGAGGATCTTTACGAGTACACCAGATCTCATCAATGTTTCGGCTGACAATGACATCTTCCAAGAGATGAATTTCTGATCCACTTCATTTCATCTGTAAATATTGAACTTCCAGCTGAACTACCTTAGTGACTTTACCCTCCTCCTTGTTTCTGACAGCTTCTACCACTAAATCCCGTCTGTCCATACGATCCTGCACACTGATCCGTAGATAGGAAACCCACACTTTTTCTGCTAGTTTGCAATGAATTCCAAATCTCTTTTCATTTCACATGTGCACCGACTTCGCTACAGTTTCTATCGCCTTCCACTTGTGCCCAATATGAACTGAAGCCTTATTCTGCACTCCGCAGACTCCTTCATTATCATAACCGAGTGTACCTTGGCTGCTTTAAATCCTTCGACCACCTTTGTCATAGGCAGTCGCAATTTCCCTGAGAGGCCTCATCAAACGACATTGGACAACGTTCTTCACACTCGCAACCACGTTCTATCATAAACATTCATTTGCTGCGTCCACCCAACCCATATAACTGCCATCCCGTATATAAGCAGCTGCTACGTAACTCCTAGTAACAACTCAAATTGACAACACTAGCTTTGCTTTTTCGTAATCAATGCCTCATCAATAAGCATCACCCACTCGCTCACCTTCCCCGGAAGCCTTACATCATAATGTTTGTCATTCAGGTTGACCTCGTACCACCGTCCTAGACGCTTCACTCCCTGCTCTGAACCACATGGGATGTCATCTCCATTTGCATGAACTCGCCTTTCCCTCACACACATTAAACCTTTTTCTTTAAACTTCATCCCAGTCCATGAAATCAACCCCTCAAGCTTTCTCAAACCTTCTCCCTGCTCTTCTTGCCTTGACACAATCATCAAATCATTCACGACAATCTCCACTGATGATACCATAATTTCTTCACAAGTGACAGAAGTTAAGAGGTGGCTTTTCAGGCCAAGGGCGGTATTGAAGAGCCGGAGGCATTTCTCGCAGGGAATAGTTGGTGGGGAACGAAGAAGTGCGAGTCGCTCTTCGCGTCTTTGAAGTTTGATCTCTGCCTCTTGATGTCTATCATTTTCCATAAGGTTACCGGTTCAATGGCCGATGCGGCAGGTTGTAAACACACACACACACACACACACACGCACACACATTGGAAGGCCAGATTGACAAACCAAATTTGTTTGCTATAATAGGGACAATCGTTCCGCCTTTAATTGCAAGCGAGGAAGATTCTCGACCGTGTTTTTGTGAATCTTTCAATGGAAGCAGGTACTTTCGGCAAGGGTAGTAACTTCAGTAGTCATGAATAGGGATGCTTCTCAACCACATGGTTCAGTTCCGCAGCGTGGCACCTTGGGCAACTTCTTCAATAGCCTCGGGCCCCAAAGCCTTGTGAGTGGATTTGGTAACTGAAAGGAAGCTGAAGGGAGCCCGTCGTATGTGTGTGTGTGTGCATTTGTCTCTACACCTACCTAACAAGCTAGCTATCCCTCCAGTTGAAGAAAATAATATCTACTATAATAATACTCTTGTGTTTTTCTCCGTCACAACATATGGATGAGAAAGGAAGGGGTGAGGACAAACTGGTAGTAGG
The DNA here is from genome assembly GCF_046866305.1 of Octopus bimaculoides. Lineage (NCBI taxonomy): Eukaryota > Metazoa > Mollusca > Cephalopoda > Octopoda > Octopodidae > Octopus > Octopus bimaculoides. Next base: position 81,793,285 of record NC_142928.1, read on the forward strand.
ATGATGGAAATTCTACGGTGAAAAAAATCAAACAGCGTTTCAACTCTGTGTGAGTATATGTGTGTATGTGTGTGTGTGTACAAGGGAAGTATGTGAATGTTTGTATGAGTGAACCAGCGTTCTTTCAGTAACGAACGATGATTGATGTCACATCTCAAAAGACAACCACTTAATACCTTCACAACTACTAATCAGATTTACGCGAAATTTGTTTGATTCTGTTCGTATTTACATTTCAGGGTAAACGTAATTCATAGTAATTTCCCATTATGCGCCAGTTTGGCTGAGTAACATTGCAAGCAAGATTCAATCTGACTCTTAATGTTAGATAGATAGATAGATAGATAGATAGATAGATAAATAGATAGATAGATAGATAGATAGAAACTACAATTCGCCGTCATTTTTGATGCCACGGGGACGGCTAGCATCACAATATTAAGCAACATTCATTTTATATAAACATCTGTGTGTGTGTGTGTGTGTGTGTGTGTGTGTGTGTGTGTGTGTGTGTGTACACGCGCACCCTCGCGTTTGTATGTGTGAGCTTACGCACATGTGCAAAATTTCCTCTTTGATCTCTGGGTTAAACGAGATTTTATCGATTGCGCTATGTGAGTGTTTGCTTGAATAAACAGATTTTTTTGTTTGTCCCTCACTCGTATTCAACAGTCAACAGATCTATAACATTTCACTAGAGAACTAACTTAATGATGGAAAAGCTCTAAAGTTTGATCAGCAGAACTACCGGATTTGATTTAAACATAGTCGAGGTAAAATGGGAGGAGGATAAAATGTAAAGTCTCTGTATATGTTGTCTCTTAAGTAAACGAATACATCTCTGTGTGCGTTTATGTTAGTAAAAGTATGGAATTATTTAAATTAACGCTATGTTTATGAGCATTTGTGGTGTATGTGTTCGAGCGCGCGTTTGCATTCGTAGCTATGTGAGATGTCTATAATACATCTGTGTATATTTGTATGTGTGTATGCGTGTGTTAATAGGAGTAAGTTGGAGTTTTCCTTTTGACTTGTGTAATGTGGTAATGTATGTGATTAAAGTGTAGTGGATTTTTTAATGTTTATTTTCGGAGTGTGTTTAGACTTAAGCAAACAATGGATTTGTGTGTGCTAGGAGGCGTGTGGGATGACTTAAACAATACGTTTGAAAGGGAGTGTGTCAGATTGAGTGTGAATTTGTGCGTATATGTATGTGTGTGTGTGTCGGTGTATATGCGTGAATGCTTATGTTCGCGCGTAGACACACGTATGTACACGTACAAACACAAGAAATACACTCACACATATAAATATACAATGATGATGAATCTCATCCATATATATGTATGTATATATATATATGCCATGATTAATCGCTGACCAAACACCATTCAATTATTTTTCTCCGTGTTTTTCTCCTTGTTTTCTCCGTATTCTTTCTGTTGAAGAGCGTAGCTCGAAACGTTGAAGACTTTCTGCATTCCCGAGCGTCAAACTAATACATCCTTTTGTTGTTTACACCACCTATCCTCGTCTGTTGTTGTTGTTTTTTTCGTACATTCTCCCTCCTATATATATATATATATATATATACACACACACACACACACTCACACACATACATATGCTTGTATGTATACATATAGATGTCGGTATGTACATATATGTATGGATATATGCATATAATTATATATTATTTATATTATATATATATATATATATATATATATATATTTATATGTGCATACACATATACATACGTATATATCTACAGACACATTCACACACATATAGTCATACATATATACCTATACACATATATACTCTCTCATGCATATATCCATTTTATCTTATTTGTTGAGCTTAAAGGAAGGGACGTTGCCCAAGACGTGTGCAGGACGTCTAAGACAGGTGAGTTTGAGGTTGTTAATGCCCTGCTTAAGCTATTGCAAACCAATACCTGTAGGAAAGAAGTGAGCAGGGAGAAGATTTAGGAAGGTTGATGGTTTGGGTACAAAGGACTTCGAATGATGACTAGCGTAGGGTCGAAGGTGTTGGATGCACCAAGAATGGCAAGACGGGAAAAGATGAACTGGTCAGGGTGCCTAAGTAGTGGACGTACGAGACTGTCCAGCTCCGAAGATCAGAGACCATTACAGAAAATACAAGAGAGGAGACAGTATGCCTTTGGGCCAGAGACAGGAGTGTGTCCCTAAGTGATTGAATACTAATTAGTCGAGAAATCGTTCTCTGGATGCGGCGGTCCAGAATGTCGGTATTCGTTGTAGCTGCACAATTTCAGATGTGGAAGCAGTACTGTGAGCCTCACTCGAACCTTGTAGTGAGTCATTGTCAGTAAACTATTGAGGGATGTAATAATTCCTGACCCTAAGGTGGCGAGCTGGCAGAATCGTTAGCATGCCGGGCAAAATGCTCAGCAGCATTTCACCCGTCTTTACGTTTTGAATTCAAATTCCGCCGTGGTCCATTTCGCCTTTTATCGTTTTGTGGTCGATAAAATAAGTACCAGTTGAGCACTGGGTCGATGTAATTGACTCGCTCCTGCCCTCAAAATTGCTAGCTTGGTGCCAAAAATTGAAACCAATGTTTCCTGGTTCTGAAAAGAAGGGCCAGACTTTAGGATGCGGTTCTAGCTATGTTAAGGGTGTGCTTTCACCAGACAAGATCCTCGGTTATAGTGAGGTCTAGCTTCTGGGGTGACCGCTCTAATACACGCATCTATATACACACTTCCACACATCTAATGTATGTATGCACATTGCACACATATATTACGAGGGAGTGCTGTAAAGTTCCTGGCTACGAGTAAAAGAAAATACAGGAGGATCAGTTAATTATGATTTAATTCAACATATTCCTCTCTCAGATTCACACACTTATTGCAACGGTCCTTCAGTTTTTCAAAGCCCTGTAAAAGAACTCGGAAGGATGGGTCTCCAAACAGGACTTTCGCAACACCCTTAAAGCCAGGAACTTTTCAGCCCCTCCTCGTACATATGCACCCACATACAATACAATACATACATACATACATACATACATACATGCAACTATATATATTGATAAAGGTAAGCATATACACACACACATATATATTTACATAGAGCATACAAAATGCAGAATAGCAAGATAATACATAGTTTATGCACACGTACATACATACATACATACATACATACATACATACATACATACATACATACATACATACATACATAAAGAGATGAAAGGGAAAAAAGTAAAACAAAAGAAAACGAAGAAAAGAAAAAGAAAAACAGCGCTTCAGATAGATGACTAACTGTGACCAATGTAATCAACACAATTACCTTTATGTTCATGCATCAATGTGTATGTATATATATGTAAATATTCGAATGTGTGTGCGTGTGTGTGTGTGTGTGTGTGTGTGTGTGTGTGTGTGTGTGTGTGTGTGTGTGTGTGTAAGAGGAAAAGGGTTTTAGATAGATGCAGGCGAGGGTAAGAGTGTATGTTAGATGGATGGATTAATTAACAAGCTGCGTAAATAATTCAACGACAAATTGTTAAACACACGAGGGATGTTGGTAAAACGAAGTGATGTTTTATTAATGAATGGATGACATACCATATCACCTACCCAAGCCACTCTTTGATTTATATGTGGTGGTAGGTGAATGGATGGGTGGGTGGGTATTCTTTTGATAAATAAACAAACACCTAACCTGTCGCCATCCTGCACTGAATTGATGGCGAACGTTAAGCGGGTGGAAAATGGTGATGAGATCTCACTTTATCTCAAAAGAACCCCCCCCCCCACTAGTTGTAACTAACCATTTTATCATCCGCCTTCTCCAGCCCATCATTACCATAATCGTCGTCGTCGTTGCCATTGCCTTTATCATCATCATCATCATCGTCATCATCATCATCATCATCATCATCACCACCACAACCACCACCACCATCATCATCATCATCATCATCATCATCACCATCATCATCATCATCATTGTCATCATCTTTCTCTTTCTTTCCGTCCCTTCTCTATCTTCTCTTCTTACTACCTTCATTTCCTTAACCTTGTCGCCATTTTCTTCCTCCTTCATTCTTATTCGCTTCATGATACTGATCAACATCACCATCACTATCACCACTGCTTTCCTTGTCTTCTTCCCTCTGTTCCTCCTCCTCTTCCTCCTCCTCCTCCTCCTCCTCATCATCATCATCATCATCCCTCCTTTTCATAATCGTCGTCGTTGACATCTTTTTGGGTAGATTGGCGAAGATCTTCGAACATCTTGATCTTAGCTACCAGCTCGACCTTGGTGTCTTTCTCAACCGTGCCCCAGAAATAGTAATCCATGGGTTACAACCAGGTGAATTAGGAGGCCAGAAATTGGATTCTGGTGAAGTTGTAAAAATTCTCCGACAACCACTTCTGACTCTTTCCGCTGGTATGGCAAGGGGCCAAACCCTGTTGCCCCAACAGCAACAACAAACCTATTCAGCCAGGGATAGACCACGGTCTCCAGCAGTTTTACATAACCATCTAAATTGAGCCTATGACTGTTCAGAACTGTAGGATGGCATGATGTAACCCTCACTGGAGACACAAGCAAAGACCATCACAGTTTGGGGAAACTTGGTTTTCATGATGCCCCTGTCACACCTTATAGCTTTTACCGTGTTCACAGAGCATTGAGCTGCAGTCATGATATAGAATCATCTTGATACAGGTAACTCTTTTCCAATAACCAGATGGCTTCCAGTCTTCCATATCATCTAACTCTTTCTCGACTACAGCTGTAATCTTTATATTCTACAACGCAGCGGACTGTTTACCAATACATCAAGCTGTTCCTGAAAAGGAGGTGACATATAAATATCGTCAAATTTAGTGCGATCACCCTGTAATTGATCGACCCCGAAAGGATGAAAGTCGACCTCAGTGGAATTTGAACTCAGAACCTAAAGATGGACGAAATTCCACCGAGCATTTTGCCTGTAGGCCCGGCGTGCCAACGATTCTGCTAGCTCACTGATAATAATAATAATGGTTTCAAATTTTAGCACAAAGCCAGCAAGTGTGGGGGAAGGGATAGGTCGATTACATCGCCCCTAGTGCTTAACTTATTTCATCGATCCCGAAAGAGATCTGGCGTATTCGTTAGTGTCGAAAAAATACATTGCTGGATTTGTTCCGGTTCTTTACATTCTGATTTAAAATTCCGCCGAGGTCAACTTAGCATTTCATTCCTCTCGGGTCGATGGCATCATCTAATCTCCTCTCCATCAAAATTTTAAGTATTTTTATCTTACGCTGTTACAACTCTGCCAGTTCGCTACCTCATATGGAATAGCACATCTCCCCTATGACTTACCACATTATTTTTTATATTTAACGTGTGGCAGTGTGGTAAGAAATTTGCTTCCCAGTCACTTGGTTCTGAATTCAATCCCACTGCGTGGCACCTTGGGCAAGTATCTTCTACTATAGCCTCGGACCGATTGAATCGTTGTGAGTGGAAACTGAAAGAAGCCCGTCAGGGATCTCTCATGAGTGTTACTAGTTATATGGAATCCAGTATTACCTGTAGCATGGTCGTGTTGTCGGCGATTAAATCGGCACCCCTACTAGGCTTGACTGGTGAGGCGGGTTGCAAGAAATCCAGCAGGACTAAATAGGTCTGGTGAACGTGGTGGTGTTGGTTCAATGACTATCTAGCAATGGTAAGGACCCCCAGAAATTTCTGGTTGGTATTGGGCTTGCTAGAAGGCTGCTGAGAGTGAGGCACTCCTCAGCTTTTGTTAAAGCATGTCTCTAGGAGAAGGTCACTTTGATATAGAATCAGATATGCAGAGAATGGCATTGAACATTTTGAGGATCATTTGCTTGCGCTTGAGAGCATAACACTCCCACATTCATCAGCCTGTAACCCATATTGGTACTGAATATCTTACTCTGGCTTGTCTTTGGATCATGTCAATAGGGTGGAAAGGGTCTTTGAGGTGCTGTGCAAGCCTAACTAGATCTAACATTCTAGGTTGTACAATCGCCGGCGAGGTGACTATAAATACAAAATGGGACAAGAACGCAAAACATCCAGACAGTTAAGTGATACGAGAATGGGACAACAAAACATCCAGACAGACAATGCAAAGAAAACAAGGACGGGTCATTCGGAGTTTTCTTTCCTCAGTTGAGTTCCAGATTATCTTTGCAATTTCGACTGGTTATACTCGAGATTGCTGCAATCTGGCCAGCCCCAAGGTAAAAATAAGCTAAGAGCATTAGATTGCTTGGAAGAAATCAGCGAATGTATACGAAAACAAGGACGGAAAAAGCGGAGAAAGTTACACAAATACAAATAACAGGACATAACAACAGGGGTCTTTCAACTAAGGACGAATTAAATTAAGCTGGCGTGTGTACAAGATTTCACAGGCACAGGGAAGAATATAGATGTTGCATGGACACAGTGTGTCTGTGAGGTAAGAAGTTTGCTATCCAAGCACATGTTCCCAGGTTCAGTCTCACTGCGTGGCATCTTAGGTGTCTTCAACTACAGCCCTGACCTTGGGGTGGATTTGGTAAACGGAAACTAAATGAAGCCTGTCATATGTGTATGTGTATATATGTGTGTGTGACTCTGTATTTATCTCCCACAACTGCTTGACGACCGATGCTGGTTTGTTTATGTCCCCGCAATGTAGCGTCTCGGCAAAATGAGAACAATGAAGTACCAAATTGGGTCAATTTGTTCGACTAAACCTTTCAGTGCGGTGCTCCAGCATGACCGCAGTTTAATGACTGAAACAAGTTATATATATATATATATATATATATATATATATATATATATATATATATATATATATATATATATATATATATATATATATAATCTGTTGCTGCATAACTTTTCATTTCTGGAAACAGACACCATTAGGCAAACTTATTTCTTAATGTCTTCACAGATGTAAACTTCCACAGACAACAAAATATGATTACATCATGTATCAGTCAACAGTCGTTGGAAGCAAAAAATAAAGCAGTTGTTCTATAGAAACTAAGCAACCAAGTGAAATTCGAAACTAACTCGATATCTTCATAGTTTGCAGGAAGCAGTGCATGTCATAAACGTCTCTCGAGCGAATTATAGGAACTAATAATTTACTAATTCTAAACAAAGTACGAGAACAGCTGTCGCTCAAGAATTTATTTTCTTCCTTTCACTAAGAGATATATGACGTCAAAGCAGTACTTCAGACATTGCAGAAATCCTTACTAACATAAGAAGCGACGGCGGAGAAAATAAAGAAGCAAACAAAACAGACAGACCTTGCACAGAAACATATTATTGTAAGCAAAGAAATATATAGGGTAGCACAGCAATGGTATTGACATAAACATAAACCATATAAGTTAATGCTTACTCCTCACGACCCATATATCGAAAACGAAGATAAAAACAAAAATGAAAACAGAGCAACCCGTATCCAAAATATTCTTGTGATTATTAACGATTTTATTTAAAGAGACAGCTGGTACACAAAATTTTATGAAAGAGAGAAACCTGTCCCAGGGTTCAATTTACCAGAATAAATAAAATACTGTCCAGAAGAGGTTTAGATGTTTGGCAACTGGTTTACTGTTCATTGATAAAGTGCATTCCTTGTCGTAATCGTCCCTGAATTTCACCACCCGATAGATAAATAACTAGTGTCACGTAATAAAATAATTTGACACATTTTTTGATAATTTCTTTTTAAACATTCCAAACTGGATTTATCCCTTGAATTTGTAAAAGAGTTTTCGTGTATGAATGCAGAAGAATTTCATATTGATGTGGCCCACTAAGGAAATAAAAAGACATCTCTGCAAAGAGTAACAACATGATTTAAATGAGTTTGAAAGTATTAAATTAATTCTAACAAGTAATAAGCTGATACGAATTCTGAAATAAAGACAGATGGCTAATTTTAACATTTTCCTGATTTACGACTCTATTTACTTGACTTAAATTTCTTTCATACTTGTCCTTTCATTCTTCTAATTTTGGCACAAAGCCAGCAATTTTGAGGGAGTTGGGTAAGTCGATTACATCGAGTACATTCCTTCACTGGCACTTTATTTTATCAAACCCGAAAGAATGAAAGACAAAGTTAGCCTTGACGGAATTTGAATTCAGAACGTATTGTGTCGGATGAAATATTACTAAGCATTTTGTCCGATTTCTAATTATTCTGCTAGCTTGCCGCCTACTTGTCTTTATTATATCAGAACATTGACAATGTTCTCAAACCTTCAATAGCAGGTACACTAACCTTATCTATTAGAAATACTCTTCAAGATATCGCGGTAAATTACTTCTAAATGCCACTAAACGAAACAGTTTATCATAAAAATTCTATCAGAAGACGATTATGAATTCCCAGACAGGCTAGTTAAATGGTAGACGTTCTATTTTATTACAAACTTTATAGAAACCTGCTTTAAATCATTCTCTGTATTTACTACACTGTTAACAGTATCATGGGCTTTATGGATTTTACAAGAATAAGTTCCTGACGAGTAAATAAAAGTCTATAGTAATTGTTTTTCTCTGAAACAAAATTCCACCCTCCATTCTGACTCCATTTTAAAACATTTTTATTGCATTTTTTTAATAGGTTACTTTTAAAATACAGTTTCGTTCGCAGAGCTTGGCAACCACTAATGTCGCTCTGCTTGAATAAGTAAAACAAGTAAATAAAAAAATGAAAAACGACCCCCCCCCCTTTAATGTTAGAGGTTTAAGAATTAAGTGGGTTTCAGAAACATGTGAAAACCCATATAAATCGTCCCGGATCTAACGCAGTTTTATGTTCAGTTTTTGCAGACTCCAGCTTTAACATTTAACATTTAACATTTTATACACCATTAACTGACTTTATGTTTTATTAATTCAGAAAACCAAACAAGCATTTATCGTCAGTTCTTTTGTAATGTTTTAAGAGATAAGTATATATATAGACCAAGAAGCCAACCACAATCTGAGTGTTAAGATACGTACAGTTCATCGGTAAGATATGCAAGTGCATTTGTTGAATATCAACAACAAATCTTTATATTTTATTTGTTTTAGTCATTAGATTACAGGCATGCTGGAGCACCAGGTTGAAGGATTTTAGTTGAACGAATCAACAGGGTACATACTTTTTTTTTATAGCCTGGTACTTATTCTATCAGTTTCTTTTGCTGAACTCCTAAGTTACAGGTACGTAAACACATCAAGCAGTGGTGGGGGACAAACGCACGCACACATACACACACATACATATACATACATACATATATATATATATATGTGTGTGTGTGTGTGTGTGTGTGTGTGTGTGTGTGTGTGTAGTGGCAGACAGAAAACAAGAGAGGAAAACAAACGGAAAAAGCTATACGGCCCGACGTGAAAAATTATGTGTATATTGAATGATAATTTTTTACTGTTATACTGATGGCACTTTGAAGGTGTGGTTTATTTAAAGAATGAGTGATGACTTTAATGGTCAGATTCATTCAAAATACATCGAAAACCATTGGAAAAGCATTAAATTTCGCCTTCGAAGTGAGACGGTTATAAATTTCATCTTCAGAGTGAGACGGATTTAATAGTAAATTTATTCCGTTTAATCGGTATTCTACAGTGTTTATAATGTGTGATAGGTTCATATGCTAGTGTAATATGGATAACTGTCTGGTAAATTTTTATTACACCCATCTCACTTTGGGGCAGCAGTTTACCTAAGGAACGAGTAGTTTCCAGTAACTCTGAGGGTCATATCCATTTAAAACGCAACAAAAACTATAGAAGAAAACAAATTGTACCTTCAGGGTGAGACGGATGTAAAAGTAAAAATTTACTCCATCTAGAATAAAAGTTTCTAAGTAGAACACAGTGAAAGATCTACAGTGAATTTGATCTCACGGGTGGATGAGGTGGTGACCAAATACCTCTAAGAACGACCGTGCGAACTCAAAAAGGAGAAATGGTGAGAATGGAAAAACAGAGGACTCCTTTTATTTAAACGCGTCACACGGTCGAACACAAAAATATATATCAAAGATGATATACATAATGTTATGCTACGATAACATAGATGACCAGTAATGAAAGACCACAACCGTATTAGATGAATAACAGAAATATTTATTGTGGCATTAAAGTGTATGTCTGTGTGAGAGTGTGAATGCGACATATAAGAACATAATCAAAGACAGGCCGTCGTACAAAGAAAAGTATGTATGTGAGTGATACATGTATGTGTATTTGAGATATTACAGCAGATAGAAAGAGTCAGTAACACGTGAGCATTTATACCAGTTCTTGAGTACACAGTTGGAAGAGTCTGTATGTGAAAGGAGTTGAGGCTGTGTGTGGCAGTGCTGATCACTAGTTGTGATGTGGTGGCTTCCATACCGGGCCGTGATTCTTGTTATACAGATGTTCGTCGCTGGCTGAGATCTCTTGTCTGTTTATTTATCGTGGTGAAGCTGAGTCACCTAACAGAATCGAAGAGAGAGCTGTGCCGCGGTGGTTTAGTTTGGTGTACATAGAAAATCGTGTAGACGCTGGTGGAGATTGATGCTGGTTAGTAGTAATCGTAGAATCGTGTTGGTTATGACGATGACGCTGGTTAGTAGTCGTAGACTCATGTTGCTGATGTGGCGGCGTTGTTGGTGGTCATCGTTGGACGAAGCTGTTGATGTGTCGCTGGCTGCCGCTGCTGCTGCTGTCGTGTGGTACACGGAACAGATCTCAAAGAGAAACTGAACCGAGACAAATTTGCTGGGTATGAGTTGCTCTATTTAAAGCATTCAGGGGGCTCCAAGACGGTAGCAGAAAAACACTATCACGTGACCTTATTAAGGGCTGTGATTGGTCAGTTTGCGTTCTGGCGGGAACGGTTCGAAGAAGTTGCCGCTTCGAATATTAATCAGTCACGTGATGACAAGGAGATGGGTTCTCCGCTACGCCCGCGCTTGTTTATATTTAAATGAGAAGATTGTATGTAATGGCGATAGTAGTTTTGTATCTAATGGCGATAGGTAGTTTCACTACATACCTGTTTTTCCACATCTACAATAATCTAATGTCATTTGAACTTATATTTCAAAAGAAAGAAAAATAAATAGAGCTGCACTTACAGCGGTTTGAATTTCTTATTCTGAAATGTCAGTCTAGCCGTGACACAAAGATTATTAAAATATTATTGGAGATATTGGATATCGGATAAAGACAGAGAGAATAATTAAGTTGTCGCATTTGAATGGCACCAGTAATCCAATTTTGCATTTTTTTTTTCTATTTCTGTTTATGTATTTTGCTTTTCCTCTTTAAAGCTTCGAACTCGGTCCGCTTGAAAGCTAATTTCTTGGTAAAACCTGTCACCTAACACTGAAAGGATAAAGTAAACAAAACATTGTCACATCGATTCAAATTGAATAGAATATGTGGCATACGATATATAATGATATTAAAAACAAACATGTCACACCACTTCTAAAAATGAATTATTATTGAGTGAGAGAGCAGTGCATGCCATCAAAGTTACAGTGGGTAAAATATATGAAGCCCATTATACCCATCATGACTACCCGTCTGATAAGGGTACACCAGATACATGCATCTCAACCATATGTGCGCGACATGGTGATCTCACATCAAGATAAACAGTGCATGACCTTGCAGGTGGGGCCCAGTTAGAATTTTCTTCGGATTGAGTAGCCTATCCCACTCAAAAGGTCCCTGAATAAGGATTGTTTAAGGATGTTGAACGAAACACCCATGTTTCCAAAGGTGAATTATTCAAACCCCAAAGAATTCCTCACAACACATGGCTATGATGCTCCCCACACTACTTCTGCTCGTGATCAAAGATGCACATATCGTCAGCCACTAAGGGACATACTCAACTGGTTAAGGTCAAACATCTGACAATTAAGCCTGTGGTATTGAGCAGAATATATCCCGCTGGAACTAGGTCACAGGAGAACCGTGTCTGCATACGCGGACGACGTCGCTGTCATAGCATCAGACACTTCGGACATAGAAAAGATCGCCACAATACTGAAAGAATATCAGGAAAGCACAGGTGCACTCATAAACCAGGACAAGTCAGTAGGTCTGCAACTAGGTTCTTGGAGAGGCAAGTCGACTAGCAGTGATTTCTGTCACTGGACGATAGATAGGAACTGGGAAGAGGTCATGACTAGGGTGGCCTAGCTCACCCAGAAATGGGCAAAAAGGAAGCTGTCTCAGAAAGGCCGGGCGGAAGTAGCGAATGTATATATCGCTTCGATAGTCTACTACCACCTGACCGTCGTACCTGGTCCTAAGAAAACTCTGACCAAATTGGAGTGCTTGCTTTTCCGATTCTTATGGAAGGGTCAGGTTCCACTGGTCAAAAAGTTCATCTGCTGTCAACATCCACACCATGGTGGTCTTAGGATGCCATCGTTAATGATGCGGAGCCACGCTTTGAGGCTGTCACACCTACTGAAATATCTAAATCACTGCGATGATGTGGACGACGACGACAACGAAAATAAGGGTGAACTGGTGTGGGCGTCTTTCGTGCGACACGTTTTTCTGTAGCTCAGCTCATTGACAGAGCTGCAGTCAAGATTGGGCGTTTGACATCTAGAATGTTGCAAGGCGTTCACTGCATCATACCAGCTGTCCAAAATTGTTAGCGGGTTGAAGACCCTGGGTAATTTCCAAAAGTCTTTGGCTTGGCAGTGCTACAGAGAGGCATTGCTCGTTCAAGAAAGCTCTTCAGGCATGGAAGTGTCAACAGCCGAACATGCCCGAGATGCTTGCGGGAGAACAAAACCGTCCTAATGCAATAATTCAGTGTGCGTACATTAGATAGTTGTGAGATTGTGTGGAGCAGTTGTTGCGTGTAAGACGAATTTAGCTGTTTGGTTGTTTCAGTCATTTGACTGCGGCCATGCTGGAGCACCGAGTGAATCGACCCCAGGACTTATTCTTTGTAAGCCTAGTACTTATTATATCGGTCTCTTTTGCCGAACCGCTAAGTTACGGGAACGTAAACACACCACCATCGGTTGTCAAGCGATGTTGGGGGGACAAACACAGACACACAAACACACACACACACATATATATATATATATACATATATACGACAGGCTTCTTTCAGTTTCCGTCTACCAAATCCACTCACAAGGCTTTGGTCGGCCCGAGGCTATAGCAGAAGACACTTGCCCAAGGTGTCACGCAGTGGGACTGAACCCGGAACCGTGTGGTTGGTAAGCAAGCTACTTACCACACAGCCACTCCTGCGCCTATAGTGTATAGTGAAAATCGAAGTACCAGCTTCCCTTAACAGAGAAAGAAGGCAGATCTTTTTCTCCTTAGTGGTTGTGGCAAAAGAGGCTGTGTGGTGGAACCGTCTGAAAGGTTTGAAGATAGGCACATTCCTATCTGGTCAAGCCCTCATTAATTTCTTCAAATATCATTTGAAGATGAAAGGGAGGGAGGTGCTGCCTTCTAGTGTGTTTATCAAAAGGTGGTCGATAGTGGCAAGACTGGTGAGACTGAAAGGATCTACGCTGAATGTGCTTTTATAAGTAGGAGGAAAGAAACTGGAAGAGGGCAATTTCCCATGCCTTGGGGATAGCTGAGTAATCCGGGATTTTTGTGTGGGGTTTACCACGGATTACCCTAAGTGGACTGCCCAGCTATTGGAGATTCTGTTTATTTATTATTTATTTTTCTACTTTCTAGTATATCCTTTAATGTGGTAGCATCATCCCTTGAATGATGTTAACCCCACATGTTTTTGTAATTTTTTGGTGCTGTAACTCATCCTTCGATATTGTCCTCTATGTCTTAGGCTCTAGTGGCCAATAAAAAAACTCACTATTATTATTATTATCATTATTATTATTATTATTATTATTATTATTATTATTATTCAGTAGTTTTATTTTTATAACGTGCTTTCACTTCACTACCGAGCGCAGCTCTGTGTGCCTTGGGTATGTGCTGTGGTTTGCTGTGATGTTCTTATGGTTACTGTATTGAAAGTGTTTTGCGTAGGATGTGTGCAGTGCCCAGTAGTGCAACTTTCTGTATGTTATATATATTTGTAAGTCCTGGTGATTTTGTTATGCATTTGTCTGAATATTTTTTTTTATACCTAAGGCGCCTGTTTTTAGATTCCACATTCGAGTTACCTCTATTTCCAGGTCTTTGTATTTTGAAAGTTTTTCCATTTCTTTTAGGGAAATGTTGTCATCTGCTGGTATTGACACATCAATTAGAAAACATTTTTTTATTATTATCATTATTATTATTATTATTATTATTATTATTATTGAGTGAGAGAGCAGTGCATACCATCAGTGACACTAGGGTAAAATATTTAAAGTCCACTATATCCATCATGACTACTTGTCTGATAAGGGCATACCAGGCACATCCTTATGTGCGCGACATCCTTATGTAATCTCATATCAAGATAAACAGCGTATGATCTTGTAGGTGAAGCCCGGTTAGAATTTTTTTCAGGTCGAGTAGCCCATCCCGCTCAAATGGTCCGAAAATTATCATCATCATCATCACCACCATCAATAGTAGTAGTAGTAGTACGTCTGTCTTTGTCAAGTTCAAAATAAGAAGTGATAAAAATTCAAAATTACAGAAATTTAAACGTAAAGCATGAACGAGAGCAACCAGCGTCCACACGTTGATGGAATGACATCATCAGTTTTTAAGTTATAACAGACGAAAAGAAAAAGACGAAGAAGACTTGAAAGTGCATATTCTCAGAAAGTATTCTGAATCTGCTCCACTTTCACTTCTCAGAATGTGTGAAGAGAAATATGTTTGTGGGTTATTAACATCACGCCCTGGAGGAATGAATAAGATGACAGGAGAATATCATCAAATTTATACAAAACTGTTTGATTAAATATTCTTCTCTCTCTCTTTTTCTTTCCTTTTTTCTGTCGTCTTCTTTTTTCTATTTTTTTCTGTCTTTTTCTTTTCGTCTGTTATAAAATTGTAACTTAAAAACTGATGATGTCATTCCATCAACGTGTGGACACTGGTTGCTCTCGTTCATACTTTACGTTTAAATTTCTGTAATTTTGAATTTTTATCACTTCTTATTTTGAACTTGACAAAGATAGACGTACTGTTGAAATATCGTTCAACGAATAAAATAACTTACAATCGAATCGCGCTCTTCGTTTTGACTGTTTACCGGTACTACTAAAGCATCGTGGTCCCGAACGCGCAGTCGCGCGTCCGCGCTAGCTAGTCGTGAGTGGTCGATCCTACAAAAAGTGCGCGCGCGCGTGCGCAAATGAATACGTGTTTAGGGTTAGGGTTAGGGATAGGGTTAGGGATAGGGTTAGGGATAGGGTTAGGGTTAGGGTTAGGGATAGGAATAGGGTTAGGGTTAGGGATAGGGTTAGGGTTAGGATCGACCACTCACGACTAGCTAGCGCGGACGCGCGACTGCTCGTTCGGGACCACGCTGCTTTAGTAGTACCCTGTTTACCTTTGTGAAGAGTTACGTCAATCCTTTTTAAAATATTATTATTATTATTATTATTATTGAGGCGGCGAGCTGGCAGAATCATTAAAACGCCGGGCGAAATGCTTAGCGGTGTTTCGTCTGTCTCCACGTTCTGAGTTCAAATGCCACTGGGGTCGACTTAGCTTTTCATCCTTTCGGGTTCGATAATTTAAGTACCAGTTACGCACTGGAGGTCAATGAAACTGACTTACCCGCTTCCCTAGAATTTCGGGCCTTGTACCTATACTGGAAAGGATTATTATTATTATTATCATCATCATCATCATCATCATCATTATTTAGGCAGTGAGCTAGCAGAATCGTTAGCACGCCGGGCGAAATGCTTAGTGGTCTGTCGCTACGTTCTGAGTTCAAATTCCGCCGAGGCCGATTTTACAATTCATCCTTTCGGGGGTTGATAAATTAAATACCAGTCAAGTACTAGGGTCAATGTGATCGACTGTCCTCTCTCCACAAAAATCAAGACATTGTGTCTATAGCAGAAAAGATTATTATTATTATTATTCAGTAGTTTTATTTTTATAGCGTGCTTTCACTTCACTACCTAGTGTAGCTCTGTGTGCATTGGGTATGTGCTGTTGTTTGCTGTGATGCTCTTATGGTTACTGTATTGAAAGTGTTTTGCGTAGGATGTGTGCAGTGCCCAGTAGTGCAATTTTCTGTATGTTATATATATTTGTAAGTCCTGGTGTTTTTGTTATGTATTTGTCTGAATATTTTTTTATCATACCTAAGGCGCCCACTATGATAGGAATTGTTTTTGTTTTTAGATTTGAGTTACCTCTATTTCCAGATCTTTGTATTTTGAAAGTTTCTCCATTTCTTTTAGGGAAATGTTGTCATCTGCTGGTATTGATACATTATCCTCGATTATCTCAAGAGGCCTTCCTGTACCAGGAGGGCCACATCTCTATCATTCCCCTCGCCACTTTTTTTAAACCTTTGCATGCTATGCACATATCCCTTGTCTTTCAGTGTATACTTACTTTCTATTCTTTTTTATTTTATTATTTCATTGTATGTCAACCCCAACACTTTATGTCTGTCTTTGTATTGTCCCCCTTATCCTTCGCCCTTGTGGCAAATAAATGAAATCCTTATGATTATCATCATCATCATCATCATCATCATCATCATCATCATCATCATCATCATCATTATCATTATTATTATTATTATTATTATTATTATTATTATTATTATTGTTGTTATTATTATTATTATTATTATTATTATTAAGAAGTGGTGGTGAGCTGGGAGAATCGTTAGCACACAGGATGAAATTCTTAGTGGTATTTCGCCCATTGCTACATTCTGAGTTCAAATTCTGCCGAGGTCAACTTTGCCTTTCATCCTTTCGGAGTCGATAAATTAAGTACCAGTCAAGTACTGAGGTTGATGTGATCGTCTATCCCTCTTCCAACAAATTCCAGGCCTTGTGCCTATAGTGGAAAGGATTATTATTATTATTGCTGCTGAAAAGATTTTTACAGTAATTAATTCATTTTATGTACCATATCATAAACTTTTAGCACAAATACTTGTTTCCTCTCTTGAAGAATTGAGAAACGTTCTTTCTCTCCCTCCCCACGTCTCTCTCTCTCTCTCTAGTCATTAGTTTAAGGTTTCACACTGCAGTTTTATTCAGCTGTCATTAAATAAAGATTTTCGAGGCAGCCTCTTCGTACTATAATTACACTTCATTTACAAAAGATTCCGTAACGAGAACAAAAACTTTGGCTAACACGATTATTTTCCTTTGAAATCCTATATTCTCTCCTAATGTTTTGTTAACATCTCTATGAAAAGTTTCACCTGAATGATGGTTGTTGCATTCATTATCGTTTAATTTTACTTATTTTATTTCTACACTTAGGGGGGGGGGAGAATGGAATCTTTATAAGCTAGAAATCTAGTTGCTAAATTTAAAATGTTTATTTCATGATCATTATAAAAAGGAGCTTTGGTAGTGGTAGATGTGTCAGCTATTGTTGATTCATGCTCTGGCTTGTCAGATAGAGTTGGTATGAAATCTAACTTAGAAAAAACACCTATGTCTATAGAAATATTATCATAAGAAAATTAATTGCTATGTAACATTAATTAGTAGTATCTTTTATTATCTTCTGTCATTTGATTGCGGTCATGCTGGGGCACTGCCTTGAAGGGTTTTAGTCAAACAAATTAACCCCAGGACTTATTTTTTAATGTCTGGTACTTATTATGTCGGTTTCTTTTGTTGAACCAGTAAGTTATGAGGATGTGAATAAACCAGCTCCGGTTAAGCTGTGTGAGTAGGGATACTCAGTTTCCGTCTATCAAATCCAGTTACAAGGCTTGGGTCAGCCCGGGGCTACAGTAGATGAGACTTGTCCATGGTGCCACATAGTGGGACTGAACCTGAAACCATGTGTTTGGAAAACAAACTTTTTACCATGCTGCTATGTATGGAGAAGAAAAGATTAAAATTTCTGAGAGAAGGGATGAAAGAAACCTGCATCAGAGCACACCTTCTATGACTAAATACAGAACAGAATTATTGACTGGTTGGTCTAACTTGAGACGGTTGGCATAATCTGGAAGAAGAATATAGCAAAGTTTCGATTCTGGAAGAAATCAATAAATTCACTTCTCTTGAGCATTTTACAAAGGCATGAACATGACAAACCGATATTTCCTGTCTCTAAATCATAAGATCTTTGTATCTAGAGAAAAGAAACAAAATGTTACTCGTTTGAGTTTGTATGGAAGTGGTTATACACCATTAGGTGTACTCCGCTTCCGTACATTAAATTTCTTGAAGAAACAACGGAACGCAGATTCTGAACTGTCAACACAACAATATTTATTACAATAGAAGTCGGCAGCACTTCGCCCTTTGGTTACTGAGACGCCGTCAATGAAGTTGTGTGGTTATTTGTGTAGCTCCATAGTTGGAATGTTGGAGAGTGGCTGCTACGACGTCTCGGCCCTTCGTCGGCTAGCGAGAAAGAGAATGAAAAGAAGAGCGAAAGCTTGGATGTCGATGACTACGCATGCGCATGAGACTCTTCCTGTATTCCTTCCGGAACTAGTCCCTACGCATGTGTGGATAAACTTTCCGGAAATGTCGTCTGCTATTAAGGCGTCACTAGATGGCTCCCCCTCGAGTGCCGAAAGCACGAAAATAGAAAATTGGAGTGGTGCCTGAGGCAAGATGGCCACCGAAACCACCCACAAGATGTGGCACAAACACACACAAAGAAAAATCAAAGAAATGATGTACACTTGTGAGATACATGCATGCAATGTACAAAAGAATTGACAATGACAAAACAACCGTGATGACAACTGTCCAGGAAACTGGAATCACGCGATGTAAAAGTCTGATTTTTTTGTTTTTTCCTGAAAGGAAAGAAAATATATGAGTGCACAAGTGTGTGTGTGAGAGAAAACACAGAACATAGTAAAAGTGTCTGTAGAGAAAAATCCAGTTCGTATAAGAGTTACACAAGATTTAGAATGTTCATACGCAGGAAGTTGTGGTCAAGGAGCAGAGCTGTAGTTGAGCGTCGATGCTGGGACCTGTGTTACCTGGTACGGAACATTCTGGCTGGTTAGTTCTGGTCTGTTGATCGTGAGTGGAAACATCCACTCTAACAGGGTCGAGATAAAACCGCGCTTGTTGATGTTGGTGTTGCTGGCGACGACAATGGTAGACAGTACATTGGTGGTGAAGACGTCGGCGCTGGAACTGGCTGTAGCTGTGTTCTGTATGTGTGTTTTCGATGGTGTATGCATTGGTAAAGATGTTGACAGTGGTGTGTGTGGTGGTTGTGACAGGGCGTCTATTTGAGAGATACCGTTGAGTGGCATTGCTTGAAAATGCTGTCATGAATTCGGAGCTGCGAGCGAAAATGACCAAAAGATCCCGTGCAAATGAAGATAAGCCAGAACTCTTCCATTCTCCGGCCGAGAGAAGCGGAGAGGTGACGAAAAATGCTGAACTGGGAAACAAGTAAGCATCAAGAAATGTTATGTACTCACTGAAATGTAACTGTACATTTTACTGCTATTTTCAGCAAGTAGAGGATGCTGTGTAAGAATGAATGGACGTCTCGTGAAACATGTAGGAAACTGCTCAAAAAGTTGTTAGGATGAAATAACCGTGAAGTTTTTTGTGTGAAAAACCACAAAGGTCTCAGCCGCAAAGAAGTCTTTGGTTATAGGCTCTGGAAATCATTGACAAAATGAAAAACTTTAACGTAGGAAAATTTACTTAGCTTTTCACTTGTGATGGATGAGAATGTAGAGGCAATCCTGAAGTTGAACGTCGCGAAGCATACAAATTCAATGGCTGTTGAAACGGGGTCTGTAGATATTTTAGCTCGGGGTAATGCCGTATTTACTTATGTCAGCGGCAGTTCGTGTAGTATTATTGGTCGCATGCGCGGATAAACTTTCCGGAAATGTCGTCGGCTATTAAGGCGTCACTACAAGTTCAACATATAGAACTTTTATTTAAGCTAACTTCTTCACGATATGAAATATAAAAAGATAAAAGCGGTCTAGATTTATAACGACAACAGCAGCAGCAGCAACAACAACAATAATAATTGAAATGACTGTAATGTTTGAAGTGAAAAAATATTTCATGTATGTAATATCAAGAAATTACTACTTGTACTGAAGCACATTTATTCTTTCTGCTAAGGTATAGAGACTTCACATTTGACATTAACCGCACTAATATTAACTTATCTTTTCATGAAGAGGTCAATCCTAAAATAAAAATACATTTCGTCTTTGAAAGCGAAGCAACAAGTAAAAAATAAAAATTTATATAACACATCGGACTTTCTGACCTTTCGAGTTTAGAAGCGGTACCTTTTTAAAGGCTTCCGTATTACTGTATTAACAGTTGTCAAATGGATAAAAAACAAAACGACGAATGCAAGTTAACAATAGCTTCGTGACAAAAGCAAGATATTATAACCACCTTTCCTCTTTAAGAATTCTCAGATTCCATAGATTGAATCCTTCAATCCAATTCCAGCTGAAAGCATGTTTTTGCATCTATCAATGAAAAACCGCCCAATAGTACCTTTCTTTCCAAATTCCAAGCTAAACTGTTTTAGTTGATTTATTTGACAGGTTTTAATAACAGTAAAATAACAACAAAAAATGTTTAAGGGAAATCTTATTCACTCCTGATATAATCATTGAATACTCAACATGGACTTTCCTTTAGAAAATGATATTGTAATCGTATGCCAATCTTTTAATCTACCAAATTTCATTCACAAGATTTTGGGCGACGAACTGACGTTATGAGTATTACTCAAATGTTAATCTTATTTGAGATTTATAAAGTGTCAGCAACTAATATAGGCGCAGGAGTGGCTGTGTGGTAAGTAGCTTGCTTACCAACCACATGGTTCTGGGTTCAGTCCCACTGCGTGGCACCTTGGGCAAGTGTCTTCTACTATAGCCTCGGGCCGACCAAAGCCTTGTGAGTGGATTTGGTAGACGGAAACTGAAAGAAGCCCGTCGTATATATATGTGTGTTTCTGTGTCTGTGTTTGTCCCCCGCAACATCGCTTGACAACCGATGCTGGTGTGTTTACGTCCCCGTAACTTAGCGGTTCGGCAAAATATACCGATAGAATAAGTACTAGGCTTACAAAGAATAAGTCCTTGGGTCGATTTGCTCGACTAAAGGCGGTGCTCCAGCATGGCCGCAGTCACATGACTGAAACAAGTAAAAGAGTAAAAGAGCAATATCCAATGTAGTCATAAATTTCGTTTTTAAGACAGTAAGATATGATTTAAGGGAAATTTCATTGCTGCTGTTACCAGATCAGGCAAGCACTTAAAAAGCACCTTTTTTCGATTGCATAACGTTGTTGCTGAACTGGCTATGAATGAGCAAACCTATGACCAAATTTCAGTCATGATCGTCTCTGCTTTTCTAGGACTGTGTTAGTCAATGTATCCTTTCTTTTTTAAAGACAATAGCGTGTTATTTGATTGCTATTTCTAGCAGGGTGCGCAACCAGGTCAAGCAAGCACTTAGAAGCTCTCTTATGCGATTGTTTATGTTGTTACTGAGCACTGGGTAAAATAGTATAACAGGTGATTTCAATCCCATGTAAATTACGAGTTTATCATGTGTACAGATCCCATTTCTGCTAACCAATGCTTTTTGTGCATGTGATAGTCTGGCGATAGTCACAAGAATGTTAACAGAGGCTACAAATACAGCGGCTTTTAGCACCAAAATGCCACAGTGAATTTGGCCCTTGGTGAATTCCTCTTACTAATAGCTGTTTCCACACTAAATACTCAACCAAGCGCATTTTCACTAAGAGCTGTTCTCACAGTTTTTTGTACTCAACCCGGTTCAGTAGATGAAGACAACCACCTCGGCAACATGAATATGCACTGATGAGAAAAATAGCCTAAATATCAAATTTCTGATGATCTCCTACACCTGTGATATCCGTCATTGATATAAAATTTACTCTTCTTGTATTGCCTGCACACCTTTTGCATCAACGTCTATAACTGACAGGTCTTTTGTCATAACCACGCTATAGTAGCCATGAATGAGAAAAAAACCTACGATCAAATTTCAGCCGTGACCATCTCCAATTTTATTTTAATTTTAGGCAGTGCATCTAGGACTACGTCATTCAATTTATCCATCCGTTTTTAAAAGACAGTAGCACATGATTTGACGGACATTTGATTGTTATTTCTAGCAAAGCGAGCAACCACATAGGAGTTCTGTTGGTGACCTGTGGATTGCATGGTTGTAGGAAGTGGGAAAGGAATCGAAGTTCACACATGTTTCTGTACTGAAGGAAGGAGACATTTTTCCTATTGACATTCTTCATTGAGTTGCCCTTTTAGAATTGCTATTTAGCTTGTGGTCAGCTCCAGTCTAATACATCTATGACCAAAGGAATTTGTTGCTTTGTTTAATCTTGTTTTATTAAGTATTTTACATCATTAAAGAAAATAAAGTCGTGTAATCAAAAACAAAAACAAATGATAAATGAATGTGGCGATTTCGATTTCCAGTGTGTCGAAAATGTCCGCAGCTGATTGGCTTAAATTTTAAAATTTTCAATTTTCAAAGGCTCGTTACTTCTTTATTTTTAATTTCTCAAAAAAAAAAAAAAAAAAAAAGTTATGATTTTCATAGGCGCAGGAGTGGATGTGTGGGCAGAAGAGGATATAGGAATTATTTTGTGCCACTTGATAGACCAACCTTCTGGGTCGGTGCCCTGTCTTATAAGGCAGCAAGTATTTGTGCAGAAAGCCTTAAACTTAATCCATTGCCTAACTTAACACCTAGCACATTGATTACCCTTAGCAGAGTTCACTCAGTGACAAGCATTCGAGACAGATCTCCAGTTTGAAGATTCCATTCTCTCTCCTTTTTGTCTTGAAGGCCCTGTAAAAAGCCATGGACATTGCTTTTCTCCCCGACTAAAAGATGAAAAAAGAAAAAAAAAATCAGTAGCACTACATACGTTGTGTTGTGCAAGGGTTTGGTCCAAATCCTTGCAACAGTGCGAACTCAACAAAACGCATGCAAAAGTGGGTTTTTACAAACTTATTTGTGAAACTTCAGCAAGGAAAAGGAAAGATGTAGTAAACAGAAATCTACTCCTAATTTGAATTAAATCAGCTGAGAGGACTACCACTCATGTCTATTTTTATCCAATTTATCCCACAAAATTTAGTTTTCATCTTTCTGTAATAAAGCTTTTATTTGGCCAAGCAACAACTTTTAATAAACAAACATGAAAGACTATTTGAAAATACAGAATGTCTGATCCTTTCTTTACTAACACATGCTATATTTGATTAATTTTTTCTTCCTCTTTTTACATGAGGGTGTTAGCTAAAATAGTTATTTGCTCTTTTTTTTATCTGTTTAATACGCTGAACACCTATAGGTGACCTATTTTATGAAAAGGAATTTATTGCAGAGAAATGGAATAAAAAACATTTCTCTTCTCAAAAGAGGCCTAATTGAAATACTCAAATTCATTGACATAAGTCTCTCCTCTTTTCCGTAACACATACACACAGAAATGCATTATAACGTCCCACAACAGTAACAACGTCGTGATACCAATGAAACATTAAATACTCTTTAATCATTTGGGATCCCCACTAAAGCTACAGTTTACTTCCTTATTTCCTAAGAGGAACTTTATATAATTATAGACCTAATTTTCTTCCATACCCCAGAGGGATTGCAAATAAAAGTTGTTAAAGCTTTGAAATTCCCGCTAGAGCAGCGCTAGCCTAATTATATAAGACAAAATACACCGAGAATTTGTTCTAGGTAAAACAATTTACGAAATCTGGTAAGAAATCACTCACATCTTGCTCCTTTAAACAGTATAATTCATTACTTTGCATTTTTATTTTGATTGGTTCCTCAGCTTTACAACAAAATAATGGCTACAACACAGGGATTATTAAATACAAAATGTAAGGGGAAAAATGTTTTTTTACACACATACGGACATCATCATCATCATTATTAAGCTTCATATTCTGTCAAGTTCAACTTTGCCTTTTTTATTTTCAGGGTTGATAAAATAAGTAACAGTTTAGCACTGGGGGTTGATGTAATTGACTAGCTCCTTCCCCAAAATTTCAGGCCTTATACCTTATAGTAGAAGGATTGTTAATATTAGATCTCAAATTCTACTAAATTTATCTTTGTCATCCTTTTAGGGATGATAAAATAAGTGCATGTTGAACACTAGGGTAATTGACTTAGCCACTCCCTTAAAATTTCTGGCTTTGTGTCAAAATTTGAAAACATTTAGGTAATGAATAAATGGAAAAAGAAAAAAAAAATTTCTTAATACTCAAAACATATAATTTCTTTATCATGTAAATTAACCAGAATACCATGGTGATACACTGGGTTTCTTGTTAACAGAACAGCTCTGCCAGCATTCATTCAGTCAATAAAAGATCTGACTGTAAGTCAAGATATGGCTGCATATCTTGGCTTTTGCTGGCAAATCTGCTTTGCTAACAAGAAATATAGTATCTGTGTAACATACTAACTGTAATTTCATATAATAATTTGTATTCTACCCACCCATTCCATTTGTTTTTTCAAATTTGGATTGAACAACATGAAATGCTAATCATTTAGTTTAGAACTTAAGGATTTTTACAACATAATTTTTACTGTCGAATTGTGTTATCAAAAAGTTAAGTCAAATAAATATAAAAAGTTAGGGAACAATTCACTTAGACACATCAAAAAATTGGTCTTGCTTTATATCGTACCTACAAGCGAAAAATACTCAATTAAAACCTTCAAAATCAATACAAATATTAGCCTTCACAATCTTGCTTAAACACAAAACTATTGATTAGGTTTTCTCTTTAGGACCAGAGAACACTCCTGGCATGATTTGATGCTCTCTACAAAATCCCAAGCATGCTTCACATATTTATGATACTGTTGCAGTCATAAAGAAATATGGTTCTTCGTCTGAGTAGCAATATACTGCTAACACTGGCTTACAGATGCACTATTTTTTCTATATGTTTATTCTACTGTTGTTACAATTTCTATTCCTCTGAACCAGTAAGTTGCATACCACTGTCATAGATCCCTGTCTGACACACCTGTCTCTTGTATTCCCTGCCAGATCTTACTAATTACCAAATCATTCTTCAGAGGCATCACTTCATACATGTTTTTCCTAATTACATCAACTTACAGAAATTCAAGGTGAATAGCAAACTGCCTTGATCTTGTCTTGTGGGGTTGTTAGAATGGCTATGGTTACTGTCTCTTCTCTAATAAAACTCAAGAGAGAGATTGAAACCTAAAATATGAGCTAGATATCCAAACATTAGAATATTAAGGATAAACTATTTGCAACATAGAGCACTCTCAGCTTTTTACCTATAATTACAGGTAAAAAGAAAAAGATGTGTGTTGATATTTTCAAGAACATGAACAAATTAGCTAGTGGGGTAGGTAAGGAAATAGTCAGAGGTCACCAGACTGTTTCATTTGTACAGGCACTGAGTTATATTCCTGGCCAAGATAGTTCAATACAAATCACAAGTGAAACCTGCAGCTACTATACACATTAGCATTAAAAAAAATAATACTCCATCCACTAAGATACTGAGTCTGACCCACTTTCTGTCTTTTATTCCTGAACTACACTGATTCCTGTTCTTACAAATAAGCTGAATACTCGTTCTACTCAATGCACTTACCTGCCTTTCTACTTGTGGTAACTCACAATTCTTTCCTTCCCAGAATTGCAATCCTCACTGACACCTAAAATAAAAAAAACATGAGCAATCTCTACGGGTTACACAATCTGTTAGAAATAGCTGACAGATCTCCTTCAGTGTTTCAGTTTATTGTGTTATATTAGTAAAGGATGCATTAGATAATTAGTTCCAAGCTTACACCTAAAAGGTTAGAGTGTTCTCAGCTGGAATGCCTTTCAAGCATGAGTCTACTCAATCGTGGTTGATACAGAGCTCAACAACAGCAACATAGGCAATTTATAAAATTTGAAACTGAACCTGCAAAGGACATAAGAACTGTTTCTTTCTTTTCTCATATTAAATAATAATTTCTAGCATAGACACAAAACCAGATATTTAAAATGACATGCTATTTTATTATGCAACCATAATATACTATAAAGTATATTAAACATTTTTATAAGTCAATGCCATGTTCTTATTTCTTTATTGCCCACAAGGGGCTAAACAAAGACAAAGGGGTTAAGTTGATTACATCGACCCAAGTGCATAACTGGTACTTAATTTATCGACCCCAAAAGGATGAAAGGCAAAGTCGACCTCAGCAGAATTTGAACTCAGAATGTAACAGCAGACAAAATACTGCTAAGCATTTCGCCTTGTGTGATAACGTTTCTGCCAGCTCACTGCCTTAATAAGTCAATACCATGTTCTACTGTGTTAGCAGTGCACTTGTATCAGATATTTAGAGAGAGAGGTTAGTTTACTACTTCTACTGCAGTACTTAAATTATCACTCCAGAAGGATGAAAAGCAAAGTTGACCATGGCAAGATTTGAACTCAGAATGTAATGAGCCAGAACAAATACCGAAATGTATCTTGTTCAATGCTCTAATAATTCTGCCAACACAAATTAATGCCCATATATACCTATCCTCCTAGCTCAAGCTAACAAGTTATTGTTCCTGCTATTAGGGTATTATGCCCTCCTAAAACCCAATGTACATTTTCATTTTTTCCCCACACAACTGAAATTAGTAAGAGATTCCCTCATAGAAATGGGTTTGAATAATGAAATCAAATAGAGTTGTTGTCTAGCTCTGGGTCAGCTGTAATCAAGCAGACTCGTTATCTTCCCATCTTTATTACATTACCCTGGACATATATGCTCCCTTTCCTTTTTAATTCTGTAGTATGCAATTTGAAAGAGACTTTGGTGCTATTTTGAGAATGTTAAGTAATCAAGTAGAAGCCATCTCTCTTTGGCTAGAATCAAAACCAAGAAGTAATAAGGGGCATGGATTAAGAAAGGGTTAAGAGTTGCTGAAACAGTTTCAAGTTCCAATCAAAATGATTTCTCTTCATTTATACCTTATAATGCATGTTACATTTGCACATCCTTTCCACAATAACTTTTGTGGCTTCATGCCCAACTAAAAAAAGCCGAAATCTAAATCTATAAGGCTGTAATTGGATATTAAAGAACTGGAGTTTTAGAGTTTGTTATACAAGCAATTCTTTATGTATCAGTTATCAATACCTGAATTTTGGTTTCAAGTTTATATTACCCGATACTGGTGAACGAGTATATCTAGATCATTTAATTATAATATTAGTTGACAGAGTTTTTGCCAGGAACCACACAAATGTCACCTTTGTAGCAGTCATCCGAGGTTAAATCTAATAGCAGAGACATTTGAAAAGCAATCATTGAATTAAAAGGTTTTGTATACCGAGTTTGTTTTAACACCTGTTTTCAAATTTGAACAACTAACAAAAACACTAATCACAGGTAGGTTATTAAGACAGTTTCAATTCACCCAGCAAAAGTGCAGGCATGGTGATGTGATTAAAAAGCATGCTTTGCAACCACATGCTTTTGGATTCAGTCCCATTATGCAAACGTCTTCTGACAACCTCAAACCCACTAATACCTTCTATGTGAGTTTGGTGGATGGAAACCGTGTGGAAGCCCATTGTATATCTATATATGTCTGTGTATGTAACTTTGTTCCTCACCACAGTTGACAACTGTGTGGTTTTGTTTACACCCTTGTAACTTAATGGTTCAGCAAAAGAAACCACTACAATAAGTACCAGACTTTAAAACAAGTACTGAGGTTGCTTTGTTCGACTGAACCCTTCAAGGTGATGTTCCAGCATGGCTGAAACAAGATGAAAAGACATCTTCCCCAAGAATGATAGCACTCAGCAGTTTATACTTGTCATCTGTGTTTATGAGCACAACACTCTGCTAAGACGTGTTTTAGCAACAACATTATATAGTTAATTAACAAGTATTTGTGGAGGCGCAATGGCCCAGTGGTTAGGGCAGCGGACTCGTGGTTTCGATTCCCAGACCGGGCGTTGTGAGTGTTTATTGAGCGAAAACACCTAAAGCTCCACGAGGCTCCGGCAGGGGATGGTGGTGAACCCTGCTGCACTCTTTCCCCACAACTTTCTCTCACTCTTACTTCCTGTTTCTGTTATGCCTGTAATTCAAAGGGTCAGCCTTGTCACACTGTGTCACGCTGAATATCCCCGAGAACTACGTTAAGGGTACATGTGTCTGTGGAATGCTCAGCCACTTGCACATTAATTTCACGAGCAGGCTGTTCCGTTGATCGGATCAACTGGAACCCTCGACGTCGTAAGCAACGGAGTGCCAACAACAACATAAGTATTTAAATGGTTTACAATACTGAGTTGAAATCCTCTCATTTGTGTTTGTATCACAATAGAGACAGATGCCACCATACGGAATAACTTTAGATAGACATTGCATGGGTAGTCTTCAAGTTAAACTCCGAAGACCTTTTGGTTTACGAGATTCCTTACATTTAAACAGTTTATACATTTATTTGAAAAAAAAAAAAAATTTCTAAAATTCTCTTTATACTGTAAAAAAACCATTACCATATTTATTTGTGTATAAAATGCACTCTTGTACAATGCACAAAGCTAATCATGAGCAATAAAATTCTAGAAAAAAAATCTCTTGTTTATAATACCCATTGATATAACTTCATTGCATTGTTTATAGCTGCATTGTTAAAACTCACATGGCATGTATTCATTTAAATGTGGATTTTTTTATGTTTGGTAACAACAGACATTCAGTATCTGCTAACAAAAATGGAAATGAATGAAAATGGACTTCCACCAAAATCCAAATGATTTTTGTACAAAATTCAGAAACTGAATGAAAATGGAATATTTTTGCTAGTAAAATCATTTATCTGGTGAATATCTCATAGAAAGTGATTCCTTTGGGCAAAATGTCCATTATTGATCTCCTCCACAATTGTTACACAAATCACTTGGTTGACCTGGGGCTACAGTAAAAGACATCTGCTCAAGGTGCCATGCAGTGGGACTGAACCCACAACCATGTAGTTGGGAAGTAACACCTAATTTTTATGCCTTTTCAAAAAAAAAAATAATAAAAAAAAACAAAAAAGGAACTGACCCAATATTTTCTAAAACAACCAGAATCTTAAATTGTAATAACTTTCTAAATCTTCAGAGTATTATATCCTGCATTTTGTAGATAATTTCATGGGATTTCATCATCATGCTTTAACACTCATCCAACATGTTGGCACGGGTTAGATAGTTTAACAGTATCAGATGGGTCAGAAGATCTATTATGCTCCAATGCTTGCTTTGGCATGGTTTCTATGACTGGATGCCTTTCCTTACACCAAGTACTTTACAGTGTGCACTGGGTAATTTTTTTTATGACATCAGCATTCCCATTATGACTAAGATTGCCGTGATGGCTTTAAGCTAAGTGGTAAAAGGTTAAACAATGAAGGAAGAGTTTGGAATAAGTTTCTTACTGTAGAAGAGATACAAGGCTACTTACATTATACAAGAGTAGATGGAAGTAATCAGTGTAATTCTGTAAATTTAGATTAGGAAAAAAATGGAGTAGCATTTAGTTCTTGTGTACAAGATGGTATCAAAAAGTTCCATAACTGGGTATGTTTAATTAAAAAATTAACTTATTTACCTAAGTTTTAACAACAACTCCTTTGAAATTGTCACCTTGTGCAGCAATAAACTGCTCCCAGCATTCCTACCACTTTTGGAATTCAGCCTGGAAGTAATTTTCCAGGAGTCAAAGACCTGTGATTCACTCTGGATCTCAACAGCTGTGTTAAAACAGTGACCTTTAAGCTGCATTTTCATCTTGGGGAAGAGATGGAAGTCCGCAGGTGCTAAATCTGGCGAATAGGGCATGTGTGGAAGCAATACCGTGTTTCTGGTGAGAAACTCAAAAGAGAGAAGAATTCAGTGACAGAGTACATTGTTGTCATGAAGAATCCAATTCTTCATGCTCCACAGATCCAGTCACTTTCACCAAATGCTCTCTTGATTGATGGTCTGGGCCTGGGGAATGAATTCTCAATGCACAATACTACACTTCCAGTGGTGACACTCGTGGCAAGTCTTCCAGATCATTTAACTTCCACTTTTGAAGTGCCAGTGCCACTTGAAACATTGCATATGACCCATTGCCTTGTCACTGTAAGCTTCCCGAAGCATGCTCAATGTCTCCACAGCAGACTTCCCAAGACTAATGCAAAATTTCACATTGGCTCTTTGTTTTAACTTCCAGTCCATGTCAAAATCACAGACTACAGCACACATGTGATCACAAAAACACAAATTTCACAATTTCCGAAGTAAACACAGCGATATCACTGCTATCTCTCACTGTGAATGCAACTATGTGCTGCCATCTGTTGGCACACTACAAAACTAGTCTGGGAACTTTTTGATACCACCTCATATAATGCTCATATTTAATTGCTAAGTTTAAAATCTAGAAAAACAGATAATACTTGAAATATACAGTATAACATAATACTTGAAAATATACAGTAAATGGTATGAAATTATTTCAGCAGTATCAGGTATCATCATTTAACATCTACTTTTCAAGCTGGCATGGGTTGAATGGTTCGACAAGGAACCAGTAAGTTGGATCAGCATTTATAGGAATGTTATTGACACCAGAAGCTTTATAAGTTATTCATATCAGTGTAGGGTGGGATATAAACTTAGAATCCAATGCTATAAAGTAACCTTTTCTTTGACTGTAATATGTATGTTCATATACACTCTATATATAATACATACATATACTATATAATGCATATATACATTATCAAAATATTTACACATTAGTCTCAAAAGAAAAAAAAATCTTTTTTATGCTATGGAAATAAATAAAAACAATATATAATTTTAAAAGTTATACATTACTGAATTTTAATTTGAAATAATCTTGGTTTTTGTTACACAATGTCTTTCTTTTTTAGAGATATACAGAAAATTTGTTAGTATCAATTGACTGAAATTTCCTGTTGTGTCGATGGCAAGTCTTTTACATAATAAAACAGAATTCCAGAAATATTTTATACCAAATATAACAGGACTTTCACCTTATTTTCTTTTTGGGTTTTCTTTATATTTATAAAAAAACTTAAATAATTGGTGATGGTATTATTAAATCAATAAAGGTTTTTATGTTGTAACAATAAAATCTACAATTTTTATTTTTTAGAACCAATTTTTATTTTAAAAAGGAAGCTGGCTAGACAGTTTCAATAACCTTTATCAATTTAATAAAGTATTTTAAGTCAAAAGAAACAATACTCAAATATTTATTTTTTCTCTTGTTTTTGTTTCTCTCTTATTTATACACTGTCATCACTCTTTTCACTCACACACACCATTACAAAAGGTACAGATTGGAATTTGCTAAGAATTTCCATGCTTTTCATTAAACTTTAGGGTTACCAATGAGTCTTTGGTTGTATTCTGTTTTAAGTTAAATGACTGTTTTTTGTTTTTAACTTGCCGACTCCCTTTCCGTTTGAAAGTATCACGAAGGAATTTTAATGGATTTGTTTCAGTATGTCTGTGACTTGTGTGAATGGATGTTCCATTTGGTTGTTCTGTCATGGCAGGAGAGATTTTGGTTGGTGAGAGATCATCTTTTGCTTTCAAAAGCTGTATGTGTGTTGGTTTACCAACTTTTTCTGGTGCCCCATCCCTTGTGTCTCCCTGCTTCTCTAGTTGAGAATGAGCTAAATTTTCAACACTGTTTCCAGAAACTTCAGCTAATGTTTGATTAGTGACATGAAAAGATTTCATAAAAGCTGTCAATTCAGGATCATTTTCAAATCTTTCAAAATTTGGATAACCTGCAATACTCATACATCGTTCTTTATCTCTCGTTTTTTTCTCACGCCGTACTACCTGTGGAATATTCTCCATACTTCGGTAGCTATATTCCCCATCTGAATCATTCAGTAATTTAAAACTGCGGAGATCCACACTGCTTTTGTGACGAGTAAATTTATCACGAAGAGGCTTACTAAATTGTTTAAAAATAGAATTTCCTTCATTGCCACTGATATTTGTTACGCTGGAGTTCATGTTAGAGTTTATATTCGACTGAGAACTTGTCATGTCAGAATTACTAGAATACCTCTCAGATCTTTTGCTAGTTATATCTGACTTAGTGCTACTTGCTAAGTCTGAAGAGTTCACTGAATATTTCTCATGCAGAGACTGAGTCATTCCATTAGAGTCCATTTTACTTTGGATATCAGTTATTGAAGATTGTAAAATATGTATCCGTTTATATAACTGTTTTATTTGTAGGTCTTGACGACTGATTACACTGTCTTTCTGCTCCATCAGGCGTACAATATTCTTTTGTTCCCGGTGCAGCTTGCCTTCTAAGTATAGAAGGCTAGATAAGACTTTGGAAAGATTGTGGTCATATTCACTGCCAAGCTGCTTTATAGCATTGTCTTTTTCAATAAGTTGCTGACGTAGCTTATAGATAAGCTGGCCAGGCACAACACACTGGTCATCCTCTGCCATATTGGAACAAACTTCTAGATCCAGATCTGAACAAGATTTGCTTGCCTCTTTCATCTATTAAAAGAAAAGAAAGTAAAACAAACCCATTAATGTATGACAAATTATAATATATATGTATTAAAAAAAAAGAAAATATTTCAAATAAGCCAAATACTTTCAATAAAAAAATAATAGATGAATAAAATTTTTTAAAAAAACCCCAAACTGGTGGATGACATACTGCAGGTGTACTAGTCATTAAAATTTCTGATTAACAAAATACTTGTATTTCATAAGATAAGCAAATAAGGATTTCTTTCCAAGGATTATAGGAGATATGAATTACTGTTACCTACTCTAGAGGTAAGTTTGAAGAGAAATGGAATTAAATATCATTAAGCCAAAAAGATTATTTGCAAAAACAGTGCTTTAGCAAAAGTAAATAAATCACAGTTTGTTGGGTTTGGTTATATTTCAAGAGGGTAGATGATTATGTTATGAAGTCACTAGTTCAAATTCTGTACCCTTTGCTATTGTGAAACAAAATATACGAATATATTGCTCTACTTGTCTCAACAATGCTGAAAATAGATATCCAAGAATGATTAACCTTGCAAAATACATTGAGATGTAAAAAAGCATGTGTTCTCGTTATTTCAAGAGGCTTACCCAATTGTAGAATCACCCAATCCATGCATGAACAAATGTAGATGCAACACACACACACAAAGTACCACTTAGCTTTGGGTTTAATAATAGCTGTTATACTTCAAAGCAACAGACACTTCACATACACCCCTCTCACTATCAGACAAACTGCTTAACAGCTGGGCAGGATTTGTTATTATTGTCATGACATTAAGAAGATCGTTCTAATAATTTCTTAGTAATCATTGTGAAAACTAATACGAAGTGGTGGAAGTTACAAGTTTAGGAATGAAAATGTCTAGTCCTGATGCTCTGTTAAATGGTTTCAGGCAATCCTACCCTATCTCAGCAGTTAGTGATAGTAGACGAAAATATTTTGCTAATATTTCTATCACTAAGATATTTCCATAATGTATCATTCTTTTACTATAAGACTGGCCAACTTGGTGTCTTAAAAATTGGATAGTGTAGGCACGATACACTGTCTGGAGAAGAAAATAAAAAAGAGAACAATCAACACCTGTATGGGACTGGTACTTTACTAACCCAAGGTCAATGAATAAAGGCAAAGCTGAGGTCAGTGAGGTTGAAACTAATATTATTTGTTGCCCAAATGATTCTGCCAATTTGTCACCTTACAATACAATACAAACAAACATATCAACATAAATATTTCATATGTGCTTCTGTGCTTCTGTATTTATTAATTCTAAAAATATAAGAGAGTAATATAAAACAAAACCCTCTAAGAGGGAATAACAATTACAACTATACTCACTTTCAAATTACACTCAAAACTAAAAAGTTTGACTTTCCACTCATGCCAACCCTTCTGGTTTCAGCTATATGCTGAAGCAGGTTTCACTCAAAATATCCAATAACCTACTCTCACTTTATATAAGAGCTTTTCTAGATAGTAGGACTTCTTTCTTTGTCATCACATTCTTTAACTCTTGAGCACTCAGATAATTCTGTTAAATCTAACGCTCATCATTTTTTCACATTGATTTTAGTGAATCATGCATCATTTTGTACTTTCAAGATCTCAATGATATGATTGCTTATTTTTAGAGTGACATTGTAGGAGAGATGTGAGAGGTCAGATCTGGCCAGTCTGAACAGAAAACAAAATATTTGGGCTGGATATGGCCAGTTTAAACTGCTAAGGAGGTAAGTATAGTAACTTGTCACCCTTTGTATTTCTACTTTGTTCGCAATGTCTTTCATCATAGATGCCAGATAGGAAAAAACCTACCTGACTTTTCTTACCAATGAAGATCATAGGACAATCTTTACAAAAGCCCAGCTGATAGTCAGATCCAATGTATGACTGATGATGGCTTTTCAACACAAGCCCTCAAGCATGTAGTTTGCAGTCTTTGGCTAATTTTATTCTTCCTACATCTCAAACAAACATGGTTGAGTGAACATAATATTCTTATTTCATTTATCTCCAACAGGCAATTTTGCTTGTTGCAAAGGCTAGGTCAAAGAATTGGAGGAATTATTAATAGGTATAGTTGTGTTGTTAAGAAGTTTACTTTGCAGCTAAGTGGTTTCAGGAAGCCTGTCATATATACCATCATCATCATCATTGTTTAACGTCCGCTTTCCATGCTAGCATATTTTTAATGACCATATTTTTAATGAAGTACACTGCTATGTGGTTTAGAAATTATAGTTTTGAAAATAATCAAGAATTTGGAATTGTAATTCAACTTTAAATTGGAACTTTATCATTATTGTGCTTTGAACATAACTAAATGAAAAGTTCTTAAGCTTTTTGATACCAACCAGTGTGAGACTACCTCTGGTTCTATGATAAAAAGCTTGTGTTTTAAAATGATTCAAATTAAAACCTTCCATCAAAATTTCAAGTTAATTTATAATTCAAACACCAGCTTAATAATGACAAAGTTCTTAAATTCTTACCTATATTCAAAATTAATTGAAATAAAGGCAATATATTTCAGTAGAAATATAGTTAACGAATCAGTATATTTCAAGAGAAATAAGGTAAGAAGGTCACATAAGATTATTATGTTTTTAAATAGGAACACTTTCAAACAAGAGGTTTTGTATCATAAAATCAGAGGTGATCTCAAATGTATTAGCAGCAAAAGGGTTTAGAAAAACAGTGTGTTGCAGTAGGAAATAAAAGTATTTATCATCTATTCATTCTTATGAACGTATTTATTGAGATAAGTTTATCACAATAAATAAGATAGATTACAAGATAAGTTTATCACTACTGAGAGCAGAGTGGTGGTGGTTGGGAAAGTTAAAGAAGAAAAATAACAGCCAAAGCATTTATGTCTGTAAGAGATAAATAATAGACTAATGATATTTATCATCACACTTGGTAAACTTCATGAATAGGAGAATTTAGCAAATAGGAAGTTTGTTATTGACTAAATAGTTAAATATTTATACTGTCGCATTGATTTATATATATTTTTTTTATAGTTTCAGCTTACAGCTGCGGCCATGCTGATGCACTGCCATATATATATATATATATATATATATATATATATATGCGCACACACACACAAACATTGCATGTACAGGACTATTTATTTATACATAGTGTGTGTGTGTGTGTGTGTAATCCTGGACAAGATGTTTTTGAAGAAGGCTAGCTGTTGCCCACTGAGGCAAGATTCCCTTCTTTATTACTGATGTTTATCTAAGGAAAAGGCCACCAAGTTGGGCCAAAATAGCTTGGCACCAGTGTCATTGTAATCATTGCTGTGGAAACACAAAGAGCCAAAACAGATACCATAAGGCATCTTACTCAACTCTCTAACAATCCAGTAACCTGGGTTGTGTGTGTGTCAGCATGTATGTTCATGCATACATGCACATATTAGCATAATCATTTTACATTAGCCTTTCTGTGCTGCAATTGGTTAAACAGGTGGGAATCATATCTCGCTGATACATCCCACTTTTTGTGCATTTAACTGGATATACAGAGGACATTTCATTGTGGTACCAGTACTAGAGGTTGCCCTGTCCTTGGTAGTTCTCTCCATTGTCTTCTTTTGTTCACTAGCGCCCAAAGACCAGCTTGTCCTTTGCGAAGGGCATGAAAGAGAACCAGAATAAGAGTAACAGAAAAGACAGTATAAGGAAAAGATGGACTGACAGGCAACTGTGATTGTTAGTAAGGAGATTAGATACAAATAGCATGACTGGGCATGAGAAAACTATTGGAAGGAGATAGATGGAGATAGAGAGAGAGAAATGAAAATGAGTGTTGGGAGATGGAAGTGATGGATGTCAATCATGAGTGATAGGGGAGAGATTAATGGTAGAAAAAAGTTGAGGTTTATTGATCTTTCATTAATTCTTTACGTTTCTGCTTGAAGCCTTGCTCTATTTTCTTGCGTTTTATTCCATCTGCTCACCCGTTTGCCTATCTCTTACCTATGTAGCTATCTAACCTACACCTACATTTTTCCTGTGCTCTCCCAGCACAGCCACTTTTTTCTCCTTCCACGTTCCTACAGTGTGACAGAAAGAATAGGAAAAGGGATATATATATATATATATATATATATATATATATATATATATGACATTTCATATATATATACATACATACATGAAATTAATGTACATATATAATCAACCGTAAAAACCATGTAAAAACAGACACGAAGCATGGTGCAGGCTCCTGCCTGGCCAGCTCTGGTCAAACTGTGCAACTCATGCCAACATGGAAGGAGGACGTTAAACGATAATGATGATGCATATAAGTGCGTGTGTGTGTATGCAAAAATTTAAAGAAAGCAACTTCAAAATACTACAAAGAAACATGAACCTATCTTAATATAAATGAACATTATATTACATGACAGCTGAAGAATTTTGCAGCAAGTAAAAGTGGTCAAATACTCTGAAGGAATGTGATACAGAGGAGATAGAACATTGATTATGACAAGTGTATGGCAGGAGCTTTGGCTGATATCGGCCACCCACTCTCCCACCCCAAAGTTTATGCAGAGTGAGTGAGTGAGTGAGTGAGTGAGTGAGTGAGTGAGTGAGTGAGTGAGTGAGTGAGTGAGTGAGTGAGTGAGTGAGTGAGTGAGTGAGTGAGTGAGTGAGTGAGTGAGTGAGTGAGTGAGTGAGTGAGTGAGTGAGTGAGTGAGTGAGTGAGTGAGTGAGTGAGTGAGTGAGTGAGTGAGTGAGTGAGTGAGTGAGTGAGTGAGTGAGTGAGTGAGTGAGTGAGTGAGTGAGTGAGTGAGTGAGTGAGTGAGTGAGTGAGTGAGTGAGTGAGTGAGTGAGTGAGTGAGTGAGTGAGTGAGTGAGTGAGTGAGTGAGTGAGTGAGTGAGTGAGTGAGTGAGTGAGTGAGTGAGTGAGTGAGTGAGTGAGTGAGTGAGTGAGTGAGTGAGTGAGTGAGTGAGTGAGTGAGTGAGTGAGTGAGTGAGTGAGTGAGTGAGTGAG
Source organism: Octopus bimaculoides (assembly GCF_046866305.1). Classification (NCBI taxonomy): domain Eukaryota; kingdom Metazoa; phylum Mollusca; class Cephalopoda; order Octopoda; family Octopodidae; genus Octopus; species Octopus bimaculoides. Next base: position 81,831,146 of record NC_142928.1, read on the forward strand.
TGAGTGAGTGAGTGAGTGAGTGAGTGAGTGAGTGAGTGAGTGAGTGAGTGAGTGAGTGAGTGAGTGAGTGAGTGAGTGAGTGAGTGAGTGAGTGAGTGAGTGAGTGAGTGAGTGAGTGAGTGAGTGAGTGAGTGAGTGAGTGAGTGAGTGAGTGAGTGAGTGAGTGAGTGAGTGAGTGAGTGAGTGAGTGAGTGAGTGAGTGAGTGAGTGAGTGAGTGAGTGAGTGAGTGAGTGAGTGAGTGAGTGAGTGAGTGAGTGAGTGAGTGAGTGAGTGAGTGAGTGAGTGAGTGAGTGAGTGAGTGAGTGAGTGAGTGAGTGAGTGAGTTCAAACTATGAATACAAATCTCTTTATTTTTATTCAGGTGATGGGCATTTAACAAGGCAAGACATGTTTCTTTTGAGTTTTGAAATCAAGAGTGGATGTTTTTCAGATACATATGTAATTAGGTTAATTTTTAAATAATCAAGAATTTGGGATTTTATTCAAATTACCTGTTCATAATTAAGTTGGTATTTAGAACACAATAAAAACAAGTCGTACGTAAAAACTGTGATAAGCAAGTATTAACTTAAAATTATGAACAATTTAAAAGTGAAGAGAATAAAGGGCACGAACAAGTGAAATGCTGTGCTGGAGAAGACCCCCACCTAACCCATGCAAGCATGGAAAAAGATGGTCATAAAAAATTAGGATGGAAGTGATGGAGAAAGGGGTGTTTAATAACCTAAATTTGGGTTTCTCTTGTTCATTTTGCCCAGAGCTCTCAGAAAAGTTAAAACATGTTAACAGCTGTCCATCTCATACATAACATCATTGTGGAAAGGTGATAACATTGATAGTAGTGATGGTGATGATAATGATGATATGTGTACTATTTATATGCATTAAATATTTATAGACATGATTAGATTAGTTCATCCTTAAAACTAGTTCCTGGGAGATTACATAAATTTAGGCTGTGATGAATAGAGAGGTAGTCAAACCAGCCGAGAGGTCAACAGTCCACCTCCTGGTAACAATACTGTGTTGTCAGTGTCCAGGAAACTTAGCAGTAAATAGACAGGTGCTAAAATGTAGGAAAATCTCACAACCTAAGATGTTTTAGTAGTGACTTTAGTATATCCATAACTATATTCTCCAAGTCTGTCCTTGTTTTTTTGAGACAATTAAGTGTGATCTGAGGAAGACTTGGCTGCTATTTCTAGTAAACTGACAAGCTACATAGTGGTTTCCTTGTTAGCAAATGGTAACACCGTAAAAATGGTCTGTTAGCTAGGAGTATTGGATTCAAGTCCTGTTGGCACATAGCTAAGAGAATGATGAGCTACATTACACTAATTTGCCCTTGAGTATTCCCAAAATCCAGATGCTTAAGGAACTCACCATATAACTCAGCTATTCCAGAATTTCTCAAAGTATAATTTAACCCTTTAGCACTTACATTTTGTTAAAAGTAAAAGGGTAAAGACCATTTTTGGTCATGAATGACCATGGGATTGCACTTAGAAAGTCTGAGCAAGTTTGTTTTTGGAAAGCCAGCAGTCACCCACGCATACCATCCTCCCCTCTCCACACTAGCGATGTTATCCAAGGGAAGAGCAAAGGCTGATACAGCTTGGCACCAGTGACGTTGCAACGCATTTCTACAGTTGAGTGAACTGGAGGAACGTGAACAATTGTTTTGCTTAAGAACACAACACACAGCCCAGACCGGGAATCAAACTCACTACCTCATGATTGTGAGCCCAATGCTCAAACCATTGAACCATCATGCTGTTAAAAGTAATGGTTATTTAATCACGTTTTGAATTAATTATGCATTATCTGGTAGCTTTGAAATTTTGATGAGGTATCTTAATTTTTAGAATGATTTTGTAGGGTTGGTGTGAGAGGTCAGATCTGGCTAGTTTGAACATAAAGTAGCTGGAATATTTTGGCTGGATATGGCCAGTTTAAATGCTAAAGGGTTAAGTAAGATGATCTAACCAAATCCTTATGGGTTTATAAAAGAACAGATTCCCCTTACTTTCAGTATGTTCTATGTAATGTTTGGTTATGAGATGATGACAATATTATATCCAAAAAGGGCGGTGAGCTGGCAGAATTGTTAGCATGCCAGGTGAAATGCTTAGCAGTAGTTCGTCTGTCGTTACGTTCTGAGTTCAAATTCTGCTGAGGTCGACTTTGCCTTTCATCCTTTCGGGGTCAATTAAATAAGTACCAGTTATGCACTGGAGTTGATGTAATCAACTTAAACCCTTTGTCTGCCCCTGTTTGTCCCCTCTATGTTTAGCCCCCCCTTCTCCCTGTGGGCAATAAAGAAATATATCCAAAAAGTGTATCCACAAAAGACGAATATTTTCCATATACTGCTAGTTCCCATAGAAACTCTACTTCACACTTGTATAGTCAGCCAATTTAGAAACATGATTATTGCCTAATCCAATGTCCAGCTTGTGTAAGTGTGTGAGAGAGTGAGAAACAGAGAGAGAATGAGAAAAAAAAGAGAGAGAGATTGTATGGCCCACCAGAAGAAACAAATAAATCTGAATTAAGTGACTTATCAAATCTCCATGGCAAATAGCCTAAATACTAAACCAGTGAAAATAAAATATGTCTGGCAACTAAATATTAAGATAAAATGCTAATGAAAAAAAAACAAAAAAAAACAGCAACAATATGTAAATAGGGTGCAAAGACAAACATTATAAAGGTGTTTATGTTCAACAGGAAATGCTAGATGTATGGTGGGAATTAAATGACAAAGGTAAAATATAAGCTTTTTTTTAAGAATAAAGGTGTGCAAGAAAAAGAAATTAGAAGTTCTTTTCCCACTCAACCCCTTTAAGATGACCGGGCCACTTGTTCTGCCAATTTTTTACTACAAAGAAGAAAGGACCAATGTTTTTAAGAATGTGTGTGTGTGTGTGTGTGTATACATACATACTTTATCCATTATGATTCAGAGTTTGTATTTTATTTTACAGAATTTTAAATAATATGCTTTTGGATCTGATGATGATGATGATGATAATAATCCAAAGTTTCTTTTTTACAGCTAAAGCTCTTTCTCAGCACCAACCTCTGTAAACAGTGGACTGGACTTATGATGTTACCAGAGAGAGTACATGAGTGAGCTAGCAAGTGAGGGAAATCCTATATTAAAAAAATCCCACCTGAAGTGAGGTTAGAATATATTAGCTAAATTAGTCATTAGGTCTGTTCTTAACATCATCATATCTTAGGTTAAACAGCAACTAACCTGTTTTTATAATGATGCTTCATAGATTTTGAAACAAGAGCTTGATTACTTCATTAAAGCATTACAAATAAAGAGGATGCTTCCAAAGTTGTGTGTGTGTGTGTGTGTGTGTGTGTGTGTGTGTGTGTGTGAGAGCAATGTAATGAAATTTTTTTCTCATTTCCTTTTAAGGCTGGATTTCATAAAGTTCTTCCCAGCAAAATTCTGCTAAAGACATAGCTAAATCTGCAAACATCAATGTAGAAGAATGTACCAACATTCTTCTCAATTCATATCTTAAGTCCTATAAAAATCACAAAAACATCCAAAAAGAATGTTTTTGATTAAGAATATCATCCAATCAATATTTGGTATGAAGACTAAAGAAAGACTTGCTTTCCCACCTGCATCCTATATATTTATTTAATCAATTTAAAAAAAAAAATATATAGAAAGAAATTTCTTAAAATTAGTTGTTTCCATTGATTTCTGAGACCTGAATAATATAGGTTTTTATAGAATAAGGTAATTTACCAAAACCACAGAATATCAGATAAGCAGTTATATTATACCAAATGTAATTAATGAGTATTCATGTTGGCTATATTCTAAAATAGGACAATAACTGAATTTTAACTTGGAATCTTAAAAATCATACGGCTGAACCCTTGAATCAATAAAATTAAATTATATATATATATATATATATATATATATATATATATATATATATATTTATATATATATATATATATATATATTTATATATATATATATATTTATATATATATATATACATACACACACATATATGGTAATATCAAAGTGAGAATGAGTGTTCAACAATGCATTGGTGGATAAATATAGTCATTCAAAATGGAGACAAGCACCAACATGTGCAACAATTGCGAAGATCTCTTCACATGAAACCATTAGTCACTTTGTGAACCCACAAATAAAGTGTGTGTGTGTACGAACACATTTTAACTTTTACAAGAAGTGGAGTGGCAGTGATTTAAGTTTCAACTTGCCAGCCTTAATCAGGCGGATATTTTGAAGTCACTCTCATTCCTCTTGTGAAAGTTTAATAATATTGAGCAATTCTTCAATTTAATGCTAAGTTGTTTTTATATATTACTTGACATAAAAGCAAACACACACACATATATATGTGACACTGACATATTGTCTCCAGTAGTTTCGAAAGGACAATCCCAAGGGATATCTTCATAATGCAACTAATTTTCCAGTTGTAGTAATACTAACACAATGGTGCACTAAACATTATCAGACTATAGAACATAACTATAAGTGTATTTTCAAACTAGTTTTATGGCTAGTGCAACACAGTGACACTTAAGCAGTGAATTTATTATTTAAACTTACCAAAGTTTGTGATTTAGGCTGAAAAAAATGAAAAAAAGTACTCTAAAAAAAATATTTTTAGCCACTCGATACCCACTCAGATTAGATAATAATGAGCAATTATAACATCACAAAAGTGGAAATTAGCAGAACAATTTTAAAAAGAAAAGATATTGATGAGAAATCCTTAACATGCAGCATAATTTTTATTTGAGACCTTTGGCCATTCAGCAGATTACATTTATTGTACATAAGGATTTCAGAATCGAGAATACTAATTTCATCTCACCTTACATAAATCTAAGTAGTATTATATAGCATATTTATCATTATACATCAATTCTGTGTGAAGAACTTGAGGGGAAAATATCCATAAATGGCATAAGTTTCACAGTAACAAAATTTGTTTTAACCCTTCAACATTCAGATTACAGTGTCAAACATAATGCTTATTTATTCACATGGTCTTGAATTAATTACACATTATCTATTAGCTTTGAGATTTCAATGGTGTGATTGCTTATTTTTAGAATGACATTGCAGGGTAGGTGTGACGTGCTGGACCTGACTAGTTTGAACATAAAGCAGGTAGAATATTTGGGCTGATAATGCTAAAGGAATAATTTTTTGTATAAACTGTTTGAAGTTATGAGGATATTTAATGCTAAACAGCCTTTGCCTTTCCTCATTTCATTATACAACAAATGATATATATTAGTTGGTGACGTAATATTTTTCAAAGTATATCAAATGATTAAAAACAAAAATTATTTGACTTAATCAAAAAAATGCTATTTATTCATTTATTTACAAAACTTAACATAGAAATAATTTTTTCTGTGTTATATTTAATTATAATTAAAATGCAATCATCTGTAGAACCAAAAGCAATACCACATAAAAATAAAATCAAAAACTTAATACATACACTACCCTTCTCCAACCTCACAAAGCCTATTGACATGTGAATGTATGAACTTGCATAAATGTGTACAAGTATTGACAATACCACCAGTTACTGAGCTTTTGGTGAAAAAAAAAAATGCTGTACTTAAAAACAAGTACATGTTGATGACAGGAAGAGCATCTAACCATAAAATGCTGCTTTAAATTGTGCCCTTCTAACCAATGCTAGCATGGTAAAAAGGAGGTAAACAAAAACAATTTTGAAATATTAAATGTGCCCCCAAAATTTATTCAGTGATATTGGGACCGTTTCCTGACCAAGAAAGGTCATCTTAATTAGTATCAGAATTTCAAGTTTGAAAAATCTATCTATTACTGTTGAGAAAGAAAAAAAAAATTAATAAGATAAAGAAAAATGAGTTTTAATTTTCTTGAAATCTGATTAAGTAGCTTAATGCAACATGACTGAATAGTTTCTGAAACATCAATAGCAATGGAGATACCCCATGGAAAAATGTCAGTCAAGATGCTTTCCACTAATTACGTAAAATTTAATGTTGGAAAATAAAATAAAAATCTATAAAACGTGAAGATTATCTATTCGGTGACTACAACCAACTAAAGATCAATGAAAAATATAATAAAAATGTGTAGCTGTGTGTTTTTATGTGGGGTATGGTTGAGTGCATGCATGGGGTAACATGTTTTATTTTTTTTTTTTAAGAAGTGTGTATGGTCTATAAAGTTAAAGTTATTGTTATAGATTAAGTTTAAATAAATGTCTTTCATCAAGTAATATTTATTAGCATGGTACAGTAGAATACAGCAAAAGGCTTAGGTTACGAGTAATACTCAGCAGGATTTCTACAACATTGTTCTAAAATACTCATGTTCTTTGTAGGAGAGGGAAACTGATTATAGAGATACATTACAAATGAATCATGCCAGCAAGATGATTGTGACATATTTTGAGGGGATACTATTCAAGATATATATATATATATATACTACAAGGGAAGTGAATTAACTAGTGAGTCACATTATCGAATAAGATAAGCTACGAAAATAAAATAAAAGTACAATTTTAAAGACAGTGAATATATTATCTAAATTCTACCAATGAACAGGCTATAAAACTTCAACTAAGACTAGGAGTGGAGAACAGCAGTATCATTAGGAAACAAGTTTTTGTGAAGTTGGTACCATAGAAAGGATTGGCAGGAACTTTCTCCAGCTGCCTACACAATGATTCACTAATAACACACACACACACACACAAGGCATTGCTGAAAACATTGTTATTGTCCTGACCTAGAATATCTGATGTATTTTTCCTTATGCACTTCAAGTTGCTAATGTAATATGAACAGAACTCTGTGTTTTGATAACCATTAAACACTTTATATTTTAATAATCAGCAACTTGTATATTGAACAAAGTATACTTAATGGACATGCTTCATAAATACTGATAGAAACTGTGTACTATGAGAAGAAATTAACAATACTTAACCATAAATAAGTAAAATTATGAAAATATGTTTCAAAATAACAGCTTATTTTATTGAACAACATTTTAGAGAGTTAAAGAAATATCAGGGATTCTTTTAATGTAATATTTCAGAGAAAATATAACTTTAGTATCCATATTAATATACTTTAGTATTCATTTGTAGAATGAAACTTTTTAAATTAAATATTTTAAAGAAATATATAGCCTAATTAGAAGACTAAACCATGTAAGATTTTATAAGAGTAATTAAGCGAAAATAATGATTTTAAATTTATAGAAAAAAAAATTACGGTAAAACAAAATTTACTATAAAACCATTACTGTGTAAAGAAACTTCAATAAACTTTGAAAAACACTGATCTGTGAATTTAAGTATTTCTCTACAATGTGTTCTCGAAGGAGAATGAAAACAGCAGGGAAATCTATTTTTTACCCTTTTTGTTACCATATTTCTGTTGAAATATACTGGCTTTATTTCAATTACTTTTGGATATAATGAAGTTAACAATTTTATTATTACTAAATTGGTTTTTGAGGCAGCGAGCTGGCAGAATTGTTAGCACACTGGACAAAATGCTTAGCATTATTTTGTCCATCTCTATGTTCTCAGTTCAAATTTTGCTAAAGCTGACTTTGCCTTTTATCTTTTTGGGGTTGAAAAAATAAGCACCAATACTGGGGTTGATGTAACAAACTAACACCCTCCCGCAAAACTTCAGGCCTTGTACCTATTAGTAGAAAGGATTGTTAAGCTTGTGTTTGGAGCATAAACATGACATTTTAATGAAAGATTTTAATTTAGAGAATTTTAAAGCAAAAAAATTTGTATCATAGAACCAAGGGTGGTCTCAGACATGTTGATATCAAAAGGGTTTAATAGTTAAATAAACAGTGATGTTTAAATGTTTTGTATTCATAGTATATTTATGAAAACATACTTGGCTGTACAACACGCCCACCACCATTATTTAAAAAAAATAAGAGTTATGTTTTTCTTAATTTAAAACATAAAATATGCTAATTTGAAGCACATTGTTAGGAAAACAAAGTTGCTTTTGACAAAAATAGACTTGGTTGATGCTGTATAGCCACAAGTCAACCTTGATTGAGTGTTCTTAGCTATAACAATCTTGTCTCTTTTTCAAAAACAGTTTATAGAACTGCATCACTCAATATGTCCATATCTATTTCTCTAGACGTGATTTGATGGGGACTTGCCTGCTATTTCTAGGTCAACCATTCACAGAGAAGTTACCAAACCTAAAATACAACTACCACCACTACTGCCTTCTTCATCTCAAATTTAATTTGATTTAATTGTCTAATTAAATTCAATTATTTTTACAAGGTTATGAAAAATGTGGCATATTTCAAGAGGCTTCATAGTACATAAAACAAATGATGAGAAGCACAATTTGGGAGAATATTAACCGGGTGAAGGCATAGAATAGAATTCTGCATAATTAAACTTGGGATAGCAATTAGTGTGGCCAGGATGTAGCAATGTGAGAAATAGCTGATCAGATACACTTCATACTTACAGCAAAATTATTGTTTTCTTTTAAACTGGATGACTGAAGGAAAATGTTTAATTATTTTATATCTAATCCCAGGGTAGTTTAATTCTAAAACATATATTTAATACATCATTATTCCCTATTGTTTTAATGTCCACTTTTCCATACTCACATGGGTAGGAATGAAATATCAAGGCAGATTTTCTACAGCCAAATGCTCTTCTTGTCAGCAACCTTCACAGATTTTCAAATAAAGTATTCCCCTTTGATCCCAGACATGTTTACATGGAAGACTGGAAAAGATGGACACAACTTGCATAATGGTGACACTTATTTAGAACTATCACACGATGCTAAGGCAAGGAGACAGTAACACACTTGCATGCACACATATACATGCAATGGACTTCTTTCAGTCTCCATCTACCAAATCTGCTCATAAAACTTTGGTTGACCCAGGGCTATAGTAGAAGACGTTTGCCCAAGGTGTCACACAGTGGGACTGAACCCAAAAGCATGTGGTTAGAAAGCAAACTTGTTACCACACAGCCAAGCCTGCACCTTTAATACCACTTTCTGTCTTTAGTCATTATCTATATTAATGCCTCCATAACCTTCTTGACATCCCAATAGCCTGTCAGTATAAAGTATTATACTTATAAAAAGATCCAAGAAAGGATATAATAGAACAGATTCCTGGTATATTATATACTGGTCTATCAAAGGATGTGATAAGTAATGTACCACTTCTCAGTATGCAATGTCCTTTTTGTTGCCTAGGTTCAATCCTGAGCCAGCAAATGAAATGTCTTTGTTAAGGACAGTGTCCTGTTTGTGACAGAAATCAGTTGCAACTTTTTACACATTCCCTCAAGGTTGACTTTGCCTTTCATCCTTTTGGAGTAGATAAAACAAGTACCAGTTGAGCACTGGGGTTGATGTAATCGACTTAACACCACCTCTGAAATTGGTGGCCTTGTGCCAAAATTTGAAATAAATTTTTACATTACACAAAACTTTCAAAATCAAAAAGAAAGGACCCACAGTAAAATAAATAAATATAAAACATTGCTAACTGGGTGTCTTATTAAAGAAGACACCTTTTAGTTTATGATATATATATATATATATATATAGTCTTTCCAGTTATGTGAATCAGTGTATTTTGTTACTAAAAGGCAACATGAAAAGTAAAGAAAAATAAACAGAGAGTGCTAGTTGCAATGGATTGAGTTACAAAGATGGTGTTGATAGAGGCTATTTCTTTATAAAGCCCAACTGAAAGAATAAAGTTGGAAAAGCTTTATTCTGCTTGAAGTATTCAATGAAAATAAACAAGGAAAGGAAGCTAATAGTTAACCGAGGTGGAAATATGGTACTGAATGATTACACAGTAAGGGAGCTAGAAGAGGAGTATATATGGCAACAATAAGAATGTTTGGATAAACAGGTTTCAAGACGGGCTGAAAGAATAATTTGTTTGAAAGGGGGTTTGCTCCAGTAGATACAATTGAAATGCAATGCGAACAGTTGCATTTATAAATAGCTATGGCAGATGTGATAAAGTAGTTGATGAATAGATAGTCTTCAGTAACTTAATTCAAAATGTGGTGTGATGAAGGTCATACAAACTTAATGGCTGATCTCCTGAAATGGGTAAACAGTTGTTGAATTTGATTAAATCTACTATTTGTCAGTAGGAATAAGTCATAGAGTCTGTGTCAGATTTAATTTGAAGATGCCATGTAAATTCAAGGCTACACTTTCTAAGAATAAATTATGTTAGGTCAGGATGTAGGAAAAACCATACAATAATACAGAAATAAATTCCATATATGATATGATGAAGTTACTAACTTCTGAGATATAAAACTTTATGAAAACAAAAGAAACCTAAAGTAACAATAAATCTTAAAGCAGCAAACCAATTTAATGAAACTATAATGGTACATTACTATTTGTGATAACAAAAAAAGAAACTTTAAAAAAGAATCTGAAAAAGCAGTCATAAATATGTGAAAAGAGGAAAATGACTGTGTCACAAATAGGGAAAACAAAGTCGCAGCTATTGAAAAAAAAAATTTCTTCAAAGACATAATTGTTGTTATTTTAAATTATTATAGGCTTATTGTCATTATTTTAAAACTTGTTTCTCCAAGTCATGTGGGTTGAATAAGTCTAAAACACATGCGGCCATACATACCAATCCAGTATTATTTCAAAAGTAATCTAACTACTACTTCCCAAGTCTACTTATACTAGTAGTTTTGTTTTTTAGATTTTAGGCTGGCAAGAAATAAAAGTATTACATTGTTTAAGCAATATCACCAACGTTAGTTAAATCAAGACCTATTATTTAATGCAAAAATACACACTGCTAGCGTAACTATAAATACATAACATTTCAGATGTAAAATCTGGGAATATTACATGGTGTACCCAGGGTAAACAATGGATGTGCAAGAGCTGTAGTAGGATCACCGATAGAAAAAAGTAGACTTTGTATGTTAAATATATACAAAAGTAATTACACAGTAAAAGTGCATGAGAAATTCCTTCAAATGCTTGGAAGGCTCCCAAGAAGCAATTGATAACTTTTCTTACTTAGGTGACCTAATTAGCAGTGGAGCATGGCACTCCATATGCATAATTACTAAAATAAGAAAAGTTCAGGGAACTATTACCTCTGCAGATAGCATAGGACATCTCTTTTAGAGTAAAGGGTAGATTGTAATGAGGCTTGTGCAAGAAGTGCAATGTTAGAGGCATGAACTATAATGAGCTTTGAGTGTGGAAGGTGTGCAAAGACTATTAAAAAGTGAGGTAAGTATGCAACAATCAATGTATAAAAAGAATGGTAGGGGTATAAATGAGTGGGATCAAAATCAGTATAGAAGACGAGAGAAAACTGCACTAGTATGAAGATATAATGCCTAATGAAGAACTCAGTTGTGTAAGGAAGTGCCAAGTCCTTCAGGTGCATAGAACCTGAGGAAGAAGGAGGCCAAAGAAGACAAGAAATAGTGAAGACTGATCTTGAGAGATAAGAAAGGACAACACTAAGTGCTGGAGAAGGCCTACCCAACTGATACATGGAAAATCATCATCATCACCATCATCAATTAAAGTCTGTTTTCCATTCTTGCATGGGTTGGATGGTTTGACAGCGGACAAACCAGAGAATTGCACAAGGCTTAGTACCAATGCCAGAAGACACACTCTGTACACTCTGTAAAATGGCTGGGAAAAAGAAGGTTATCTAGCCACAGAAACCATGTCAAAAATGGTATATAAAAGTTGTAGTTTCTGACCCACATAAGAAGGCAGTAACACTTTATAGTATCTGACTTGGACCATACTGGTCCATCTAGCACATGGAAAAATGGTTGTAAAATGATGTTGATGACTGTATTGAGTAATTGAATAGTAAATATAAAATGTTTGTATGTACATATAGCATATGCAAATATTAAGTTTAGCAATGGATATAAATCCTGAGAGATAACAGATTACTAAAAATAAACCTACATCAACCTCAATATCTAGATATGACAAAAAAAAAAAAAAAATACAGAGAATTTCATTGCAAAAATAAGATTAATGTTATGTAAATTTAATCTACATTTTTTTTTTCCTGAAAACTATTTGCTAGTAAATATTTTTAGGTTGCTAAATAGAATTAGTCATAATTTCATAAGCTCAGAATGAAAAAGAATTATTTTTTCAAAGCTTCAATTAGAATATGTAAAATTAAATCAGTATAGAATATGTAAAATTAAATCAGAAATTAAAAAAAAAGACCAGTAATTTAATTTTCACATAATAAATTTGAAACTAGTGTTTTATTTAAAAAATTTTAAATACATGATCAAGAGTAAAGATAAATATTAAATTAAAATTGACTAAATAATCAAATCCAGCATATGTAAGTGTACTTCATAATGCATAACACTCAAGAGTGAAATAAGAGAGTAACCTACTTTATATTTAAACTAGACCTGGAGAAGTTAATACATTATCCTTATTATTCTTTCAACACTTAGCCCTCTACTATGGAAGTCTTGGTCTATTGTTATGGCTCAAGACCCTGGGATCTGACAACTTCATATTATTGAGCTGGTGTCAGAAAAATGCCTATTTTGTTCCAGCTCTCTCTGTTCTAAGTTCAAATCCCACCAAGGTTCATGTTGCTTTTTATTCTTTTGAGTGCAATAAACTAAAGTACCAGTCAAGTATTGGAATCAATAATATCAACTAACCCCTTTGCTTCAAAACTGCTGGTCCTGTGCCTAAATTACAAACAATTATTTTTATCATAAAACAGTTGATTGGCAGGATTATTTATTAGGGTTAGAAAAATGTTGCTCCCTAGAGATGTTTTTCACCCTCCTTAAAATTTTGGTATATATTACATTCCCTCCTCTTACTTACCAAACCCTACACCTAGAATCATTGCTCACTCTCACTGTTATTCTCTGTCAGTTGTAGGACCATTTTATGCCCTTAGCCTTTCAAGTTACAAGGCAATGATCACTAGTTCCGTCACCACATAAACAGCATCCACCAGTACACTCTGTGAAACGGTCAGCATTAGGAACTGCAACAAGTCTTAGAAACCATGCCAAAGTAGACATTCGTGGATTACACAGTTCTCTGACTGGTCAAACCCTATTAATCCTTTAGTATTCAGGTTATTCCGTCAAATGCAATGCTTATTTATTCACTTTGTTTTGAAGTAATTATCCATTTTCTTTCAGTTTCAAGATTTCAATGATGTGTTTGTATATTTTTAGGATGACATTCTAGGATGGGTGTGAGAGGCCATATCTGGTCAGATTGAACATAAAACAGACAGAATTTATGTCTGATATGGCTAGTTTAAATGCTAAAGGGTTAAACTGCTCAACCCAAGCCAGTGAGGAAGCTGGATGATAATTATTATGTTCTATTTAATCAGTTTTCTATTGCTACGAGTATCCAGCATTCAAATCCATATATCAATATACTTTCTGCAACAACTCTTAAAAAAAAAAACAACAAAAAACTATATTCTGAGATCATTAGATAGATTTGCTTCCCATATTGTGAGATATCTTATTCAATGCTAGCCATCACAATTCAATTCTAACTCAACAATTTTTGTTTGAGCTTTCTTTTGTGTAAAAATGACTTCAAGTATCTGGGATTACGGATACTATATTGATATCTATAGAAACTAAAGAGAAATATTAACCGTATTAGAAAGATTTGCTCTTCCTGTTTTTTTTTTCTACTGGATAATTAAAGAAAGAAAAAAAAAACCTTCAGAAACTAAGCAGAGTTGATGATAAACTGTTGACATTTACAGTACAAGATTAAATATAACAAAAGGTCAATTTTTTGTGTTTCTGTTTTGATGAAGTTTATGAATGGAAACCATCATACAGTCACAACACAACAGCTACAGAAAAAAATAAAACTTGTTTCTGATTTAGGCACAGGGCCAGCAAATATGAGTAGGAGGGGAGAGGATTAGTAGATAGCATCAACCCCTGCACTTCACTGGAGCTTTATTTTGTTGACTCTGGAAGGATGAAAGACCACATGGCGACTGTTTGAGGTGCCGTGCAGTAAATCAAACCTGGCCAGAGCCATAGGCTGTGAAGTGAACTTCTTAAACACATGACACACACATGAATACACATGTAAAAGCATTTTAACATCCACCTTTGCAAGCATAGGTAGTATGGAGCTTATTGCGGTAAATTTTCTATGGCCAGACACAAGTTCACAGAAGATTGGAAATAAATGACACTGCTTGTATGACAGCAACACTCATAACTACCATGCGATATTAAGAGTAACAAATATGTATGCATTCATACACACACACAAACTTGTTTACTGCAGGACTGATGAACCTTGTTAAAGCCAAAGAGGTAGGTTTTTAGGTTATGATTTTCAGGACCAGCATAATAACCCTTTGGAGGCCATATTTCTATAGAAATACACGGTCCATGTTTCAATCAATTTTGAAAATGAATCTATAAATATGTCATTATTAAGCTGATATTAGGAAGAAATTAACATGCAATTTTGAGAAATTTTAATTTAGGTGACATTAAAATGACGAGTTTGCATCACAAAAAAAGAGGTAATCTTAGGCAGGTTGATACCAAAAGGTTAGCCAATCAACCTTCTACTATTAGAAAAAAAAAAATCTACAACGATGGCCAAAGCAATGTGGTCTGCTCATTCAAAGTTTGACCAGAGATAATAAAAATTTCAGGCTTTCCAGTGAATAAAGGCAACTGTTTGCTAAACAGAAGATAAGGTGGTTGCCTAGAACAATCCTTATAATCTGATGTATACAGTTTGATGTCACTGTAAGCATTCTAGCTAGTGGATTCAGAGAGACTTTAATAATGTGGAAGGAGTGAATGGAGAACTGCACTGAAAGTGGACAGGATTAGTTGGAAGACTTAACAACAAATGGCTACTGTTTTATTTTCATAAAACATTTCTCTGAACCCAATCTGTTTCTTTATTGTCACACTGTGTGTATATGGAATTGTACAAATGTTTACAGATGTGTGTATATGTATGTATATACATAAGCACATAATTTTAAGACAAGTATGTATACACACACTTTCTCCTGTACAAAGAGAAACAACGGCATTAAAAAAGGGAAAACAAACACAGGTAAGGTTTACCATAAGAGCAATGTCCCCTTACAATGACATTGACTGAATGACAGGTGACTTTAGGGATTACAATTCTTACCTTGACAAGAGGTCTGACTGACTGCTTAGGAATTAAATAGAAAAGGTTGAACTAGTCAGCTCCTATAACAAACAGAACCCTTATTTATTTTAGGCTTGTTTCTATTCAAATCACATAAGACAGTGCCCCTTCTCTCAACCACAGTTACAAATATTGTGTTACGCTTGTGGTAAAAATATCCTGATTGACAGAAGTTCAGAGGCCAATAATATCTTTCAAAAGAGGATGGCTTGAAATAAGTAACCTTCTTATTGTATATCCTTCTTAATAAATAACCTCATGTAGATTTTATTTTCAGTTTATCTACATGCTTTGGGGATTATAAAGTTGCTGCAGAAGTCACAAGGTGAAAATTTTAACTTTTTCTAAATGACCTAAAGTTATAAAGTTGAGAAAACAAGAGTGATGATTTGACAGAATTACTATAAGTACTAGGGAAAAAATGCCTAATGGTATTTATTTAGTCATGGTCATTTATGTTCTGAGTGCAAATCCTGTTAAGGTAAACTTAAAATTTCATCCTTAAGGAGGTTGATTAAGTATCAGCTAAGTACTGAGGTGTTATTGAATTGACTGCTTTCCCCCCCAAAGTTAAAATGGGTGGAAGCCTTCCATAGCATCCAAATATTTCTCTTAAATTAGAAAATTCTGTTTTGAAAAACAGAAGGGAATATTAGATAACATTGTCCTAGAGAAGGACTGGATGGTCATAGGTGGAACACCTTTTATCATAGGTTTACATGTCCAGAGAAGATGACACGGTGCTAAGCAACAGGAGTGGCTGTGTGGTAAGTAGCTTGCTTACCAACCACATGGTTCCGGGTTCATTCTCACTGCGTAGCACCTTGGGCAAGTGTCTTCTATTATAGCCTCGGGCCGGCCAAAGCCTTGTGAGTGGATTTCGTAGACGGAAACTGAAAGAAGCCTGTTGTATATATGTATATGTATATATATATATATATATGTATGTGTGTGTATATGTTTGTGTGTCTGTGTTTGTCCTCCCAACATCGCTTGACAATTGATGGTGGTGTGTTTACGTCTCCGTAACTTAGCGGTTCGGCAAAAGAGACCGATAGAATAAGTACTAGGCTTACAAAGAATAAGTCCTGGGGTTGATTTGCTCGACTAAAGGTGGTGCTCCAGCATGGCCACAGTCAAATGACTGAAACAGGTAAAAGAGTAAAAGAGTATATATAGTTACAAGGCCTGAAGTTTGGGGGATAGGGCAAGTTGATTACATTGACCCTAGTACTTGTCTGGTACTTTATATTATCAACACCAAATGGATGAAAGGCAACATCAACCTTGGCAGAATTTGAACTCAGAATGTAAAGAGCTGAACAGCAACAACTTCAAAGTTTTTTGAGCTATAAGAAAAGAGAATATAAATTGAATATATATCAATAATTGTTTAGTGTGTATTGCTTTTGTGTTACAGGGTAGAGATAAAGTGTAAAAAAAAAAAAGTCATAATTCTAGATAATACTATGAGAAATAACAAATATGAAACTTTTCTTTCATTCAAAACAGAAAACATAGCATATAATTGAAAAGACCTCCAACCTAAAATAAGGAAATGTTAAGTATCAAACAAGATACAACAAAGCATCTAGTCCAGTGCTTCTCAAACAGTGCAACAAGTGCACACTACAAGGGGTATCTGGTGCATGGCAATTTTTAAAAATATAAAGTGTGGCTTTAAAAAAAATGCCATTTTAATGCTCAAATGTTTTGAAAAACATGCTAGTCATAATTTACTTAAATTCGATTATGATTAACTAAATAAGCAATAGTTTTGCATATTTTTTAGCTTTAAAACAGTTATGTTTTTTTATATTTATTTATTTTAACTTTTTATGCAGTGTGTCTTATCTTTTATTTGTTTCAGTCATTGGACTGTGGCCATGGTAGGGCACTACCTTAAAGTGTTCAGTCAAAGAAATTGACCCCAGCACTTATTTTTTTTTTTAAAGTCTGGTACTTCGTGCTTCAGTAAAAGTGACTGATAGAATAAGTTACAGAGATGTAGACAAACCAACACTGGTTGTCAAGTAGTAGTGGTGGTGGTGAGGGGGAGACAAACACACATACATACATACATATATATATATATATACATATATATATATACATATATATATATATATATATATATATATACATATATATATATATATATATATATATACAAACAACAGGTTTCCATCTACCAGATATAATCACAAAGCTTTGGTAGGCCCAAGGCTAAAGTAGAAGACACTTGCCCAAGGTGCCACACAGTAGGACTGAAACTAAAACCATGTGGTCGTGAAGCAAACTTCTTAACACAGAGCCACCTGTGTCTGTTAGTAAATTTCATCTCATTTCCAATGTGCTACATAAAATCAAAAAGATTAAGAGCCATTGATCTTGTCCCCATTATTGTTACTTGTCCTATAATCTGTGCCAATATAGTCACCTTAATACATATAAAAAGTGATGTATTTGAAATATAAACACTTTTATATGGATCGACATCGTTTTAATAACCACATTTCCATCCTTGCATGAAATTTGTAGAGATGGGTTTTCTGCAGCTGGATCCGATACCCTTCCGGTCACCAACTCTCACCTGATTCCAAGTAAGGAAATATTTCTTCATAACTATACATGTTGTTAAAGATTGGAAACAAAGGGTACTGCTTGCATGATGGTGACACAAATATCATGTGATGTCATGGTGAGACAATACCACACACACACACATGCATGCAGAGTTTCCATCTACCAAATTCACTCATAAGACTTTGGTCAACCTGGGTAAGACAATACCTGCCTAAGACATAACACAGTGGGACTAAACCAAAATCATGTGATTGGAAAGCAAACTTCTTTCCTCACAGACACACCTGAACTTACTGTGATATGTAAATACAAACCTATTATTGCATTTCTTTTCCAGAGTTAGTATGAAGTTTATTCTATTTTCAAGCTTTTATTGGATTATCTGTGTGCACCCTCCTCATTGATTTATATCAACTATTTTTTCTAACAATTGTGTATTTTGTTGTTGTCGCTGGCCTTATTTAGATATGTTTCAGTCAAATATGTTGACAACACCTAAACACTACAAAACTTCATGCAGGTGCATGAATAAATTCAGAACCCACTTCCTATCTGGATATATTACTTACTATGCATCCATCACAGGTGTGATAGCAATATACCCTAAGCAGATCTCTTTGTAACAAAAGCAACATAAAACAGAAAATGTAAAAACAATGATATTAATGGTATGAAATAAAGGAAATCCTTTCTTTCTCTCTCTCTCTCACACACACACACATAGAGTCTTGTTTCATTTCATTTTTAAACTATCTAATTGCAGAATGATACATATATTATCTAAGAAGAGGTCACTTGAGGTTTATAAGAAAGTGGATTATTGCACTGTACAAGAAGAGGGAACAAAGCTGTGTAACTTCACTTTGAAATTTGAGAATAGAAATAATTTAATGAAAGAAATTCATGTCAAACAGAAGTTAACCAATAGAAGCAATTTTGAAATTGATACTCTTAACTTGCAATAATAAAATGTATGATTGTATGGCCACCTTCCTTGACACTAGATAATTTGATAGAAGTACATAAAATATATCTTTGTGTATAAACTTACTATCTTGCTTCAACCATAATTAACAGAAAATTCTGCTCTTTTGCTAAAATCTATAAAATGACCTTGATGAATAAAACAACCTTCTTGAAATTAGAATATAATAGATATATTGCTTATGTCATATGTATTACATAATAAAAAGTAGAAGACTGAAACAGATAGATAAAGAGAAGGTTAACACAGTAATTTGAGCACCGAACAAAATGCTTGTGGCATTTAGTTATAGTCATTTATACTGTGATTTCAAATCCTGCTGAGATCAACTTGGCTTTTCATTCTTCTGAGTTAGATAAAATAAGATATTATCATGCCTCTCTGCTCTTGATTCCTTGTCTTGCAAAGTTACTTGGTGACCCTGCATGTGCCACTTAAAAAGCAACCAGTCTACACTGTAAAGTGGTTGGCATTTGGAAAGGCATCCAGCTGTAAAAACCATGCTAAAATTTGACCTCACCTGTGTGAATGCCATGTAAAAAGCACTCAGCCTACTCTACAGAGTGCTTGATATTGGAAAGGGTCTCCAGCCATAAAAACTATGCCAAAACAGACACAGAAGCATGGTGCATTCTCCTGTCAAACCATCCAACCCATGTCAGCATGGAGGGAGGATGTTAAATGATGAAAATTATTGTGTCCAGACAAACATTACTGATGACAATGTCAGCATTAAAACATAAATCATTTCTGTTTCCTTCCTAGAAAACTATTACAATAATTCCACCCCCACAAACAAAACAAAAAAGGTTAATAAAAAAAATCCTACTACCAATTTATAACAGAGTAATATAGTCTGTAATTCTTCTGCTTTAGTTACAGTTTTTCTCCAGCTAGTTCTCCCTCCAGACTTCTTTGCTTATCTCTCTCTCTCTCTACATCACCAACCAACTCCAATTCCAAAGACTTCTTTTAAAGGAACACTAAGTAAATATTTGAAATTTAGTGTTTTCTAAGTGAAGTTATTGTTTTTAAACCAATGTATTTTTGTTTTGATCCAACACAATCTGAACAAAGAAACAATAATATAACAGATTGCAGCCAAAGACTTTTAGCAAAGATCAATTTTATTGACAACTTGAAGTAAAAGAAAAATAGAGTGGTGCCAGTTATTGCTGGAAAACCTTTAATGATTGTTTTTCACTTTAGTTCAATGGCATTTTCTTTTAAGATACATTTTTATGTATAACAAAGACATCGAGTAAAAGGAGAAATAATCTTTCAAAGTTACTGCACCAACCATGTAGGCAGAGTTATATCTCTGTAGAATAATGTTCCATAGCAGCTATCAACTTTCTTTTAATCTATTAAAATCCTCTTGATTAGTTTATGGAAAAATATAAAAAATTAAGCCAGTCTAGGTCAGAATTCCATAAATGATAATATAAAGAAAACCAAATCAAAACTCACGTAAATTGGTTTTCTCTTTTCTGAAGCACATCCGTTCTAACTTGATTTTATTATCACATTAAACTAATTCAATAGAAGTCTGAGGATAACTTGCCTTTATATATGAATTTCTGTTGCATCAGATTCAAATTCATATCAAGTTGTTTACAAACTTACTGATAGTATCATTTATAGCATTCTAAGTTTCATAATCATTTCCAGGAGTCAAGTCTGGTTTACTGTATCTAAATGAGGAAAATATGAAAAGGAGCCTTTCAAGTGGAAATATATGCTATGAATTATGAAAATTGTGTTAAATTAATTATGAAATCTATCAAATTGTCAATGAAATGAATTAATCAGCTAAAAGATAAGATATGGCCAAACCATTTACAAAAAAAAAAGACAAAAACAACGGGTAGTAAAGTTTTTACATTTTTATCAAACTGTATTGCTTTTATGAGTTATTTATGTATCATCATTATTACTTTTAACGTCTACCATTCCATGCTTGCATGGGTTTGACAGAGTTTATCAAGACAGGTTTTCTATGCTAGATGCCCTTCCTGTTACTAACTTTTATCTGTTTCCAAGCAAAATTGTTTCTCCACTGGTCCTTTGCAGGATACTGGAAATGAATAACATTCATTTGCAACAATCACATGATATCAAGACAAGGACATACACACATGCAGAGAGGGCATGTTTTAGTTTGTCTCCCAAATCCACTCTCAAGGCTTTGGCTACCTTGGAAATATGGTGGCAGACACTCACCCAAGGAACCACACAGTGGAACTGAACCCGTAAACAAACTCCTTAAACACACATCCATGTATCTGTGTGTGTGTGCGTATATATCAGTGTATCAACCAGACTGTAGAATGTGGTTATACACTGCAAGCAATGATGCACTTCCTTGTTGTAGCCTTCAACTAATGCTGGCGAAGCGGGCTGGCTAACAGCTCCCCACTGAATGGGATGCCAGTCCATTGCAGGGTTACCCATTTTTAGCCAAGTCAACTGGAGTAACATAAAATGAAGTGTTTTGCTCAAGAACATAATGCACCACCAATCTGGGAATTTGAAACTATGATCTTCACACACACATACACATATCCCTTTATTAAATGCATGGATATATAATATCATAATATCCATCCATGAAACACTAGCATCAAGCTGAATTTTTCAGAATCAGTCTACCCCTTAAGGAAACCCAGATGAACTCTGTTTTTCCCCTTTTAATTAAGTAGCTGCAAAGCATTCTAATTTATCAAATCCCAAGTGGAAGGTACTTTTTAGCTGGGCAGGTAGCAGCAAGTAGAGCAATGCACCTTGACAAGTTTTGATTCATGAGACGAAGGGGGGGGGGGGAGTTTTTTTCTATCTTTTTCATCCAACACACTGGCTACTTACTGTTGGCTGTTTAATTTGGATAATCAATGCTTTAACCGAGTTTAACTGGATTTATAGTTTTTATAGCTAGATGTGTCATCATCACCCAAACTATGGTGATTTCTAAGAGGTGAGAAGGAAGAAATCTGTGTTTGCTGATATAATTGGACACAAGATTATCAGTATACAATCTTATATTTTAGTTCAATTAAAGAGCCTGATATACAAACCAAAGTAATGTTTTACCACCAGAAAATTTTGTGTGTGTGTTGGCACTCCGTCGCTTACGACATTGAGGGTTCCAGTTGATCCGATCAACGGAACAGCCTGCTCGTGAAATTAACGTGCAAGTGGCTGAGCACTCCACAGACACGTGTACCCTTAACGTAGTTCTCGGGGATATTCAGCGTGACACAGTGTGACAAGGCTGACCCTTTGAATCACAGGCACAACAGAAACAAGAAGTATGAGTGAGAGAAAGTTGTGGTGAAAGAGTATAGCAGGGTTTACCACCATCCCCTGCCGGAGCCTCGTGGAGCTTTAGGTGTTTTCACTCAATAAACACTCACAACGCCCGGTCTGAGAATCGAAACCATGATCCTATGACCGCGAGTCCGCTGCCCTAACCACTGGGCCATTGCACCTCCACACCAGAAAATAAAGCTGCAATATAAAGGTGCATAGGAAATAAACTAAAGAAGGATCCTCTATGTGGTTATTCAGCCTGCAAGAAATAACTGGCAAACTACCTTCAAATCACAATCGCTCATCTTAAAAAAGAACACATTGTATAATCTAGAGCTGTATTGTCAAAAGAGACAGGATGGTTTTGGATGGAACATTTGATTACAGATCTACCTGATCATGTTTTGGACCTAAACAAGTTAGGGGTGCGGATGGGGGAAATGCACCATAGTTTATTTGCTTGTTGCATATAAACCCTGATAAGTTATTCCTCTTGTTGGAAATAAGTTTATTGAAATTAATCTTTCAAAAAAAAAAAAAAAGTGGAGGCAGGGTGACCTTTAGAAAAAGTAACAGGTGTTGGTAACAGCGAGAAGACTTAGGTGATATGAATAAATAATGAGAATAGAACAGATAATGACAGTTGACAAAAAGGTAGAGGTATTGGCCAAGATAAAGGCGGGTTAGAATATGTAGTTAGAATTAACCTTTGTGAGAGAGAGAAGATAAAACATTATCAGAAGAAATGCAAAAAATAAAGTAAGATAAATTAGAGCGACTAAAAAATTAGTTAGCCATCATTTGAGTGAATATGGCTTAATAACATGTACCTTGCTTTAACTCATCATTTTAGGTGTCTATACAGTTGCAAGTAGTTAGTCCTCTCAACTTCATTCAGCAGAGCATCCAGGATGTGAGAGAGAGAGCACTGTATTATCAGCTGGTTGGTACTCATTTACAGCTTAGTAGATTGGAGCAACATGAAATGAAGTATCTTGTTCATGGGCCCAGGATATGAAACCACAATCTTATGATCATGAGCTTAACATCCTTACCACTGGGCAATGCAACAGTTGAGAAGCAGAATTTTTGTAAATAATTTTGAATAATTGAAACAGGAATTTAACATAGTAAACTGGGTGACTTATTTGGCATAAAAATTTGATGACTTACACATATAGAAGCTCAAAAAATGACCTTTATGAATTCCTGTCATTCTGCTAGCAAAAATTATTAATCAGCTACTGATTTGAGCATTTGAAAAGCAGTTTTTATTATGATTATTTACAATTATTTCAAATGACAGATGGCAATGTACAAAAACATATGTTCCTATACATTACACCATCATCAGCCTTTCTATGTCTTTTGTTCTGAGTTAGACAAAACTCATGGCTTATTTTCTATGGCTAGATGCTCTTCCTGTTGTCAATCCTGACCTGTTTTCCAAGTAAGGCGTTTTCATTCTTCTAGCCCTCACAAATCGAAAGAGCCACAAAACCATGCCAAACAGACCTCACTGGCACTACATAAAAACTACCCAGGTCACTCTTTAAAGTGCTTGTAATTAGAAAGGGTATTTGGCTGTGAAAATCATGCTAAAACAGACCTTGCTGTGCTGGTACCACATGAAAAAAACCATCTAGCCCACTCTGTAAAGAGTTTAGCATTAGGAAGGGTATCTTGCTGTAAAAACTATACCAAAACAGACAGTAGAGCTTGGAACAATCCTTTGAGTCGCCAGCTCTTGACAAACTGTCCAACCCATGCCAGCATGAAAGATGGATGTTAAATGATGATGATGAGTAGCTGAAACTACACAAACCTTGCTTACTGGAAAATAAAAACAAAGACACTGTTCTGCTCGAGTGGTGATAATGAAAATATGACATTCACACACACACAAACAAGCTTTCCATTCTGTTAACCAGTTTCATATACATGACTAAGACATTTGATCAAGTGGTCATGCAGTAGAACTGAATCCAGATCCATACAGTTACAAAGTGAACTTCATAAACCCAGAGCCAAGCCTACCCTTGCATATATAATATAGTCATACACATATAATTAAGTATTATATTATATATATATAATATATATATATATATATATATATATATATATATATATATATATATATATATATATATATATATATATATTGATTAAATAGATTTACATTCTTAAAATGATTTGCTTAGATAGATAGTAATCACTTTAAGAGAACAGTTCACCTGTATCTATATGTCTTTCTCTCCATACTTTAAGATACTGGACAAAGGTAAAAATCAATGCAGTCTTTCATGCCAACCCCAAACTATTCCTTCACAGTTACTGCTAATGTTCTACTCCAGTATCTACAAGTTTTGCAGTGTGTGTGTGTGTGCATGCAGTTGTATTGTGACATTCATGAGGGTAAATTTTTAAAGTCAAACTAGTGTCTAGAGAGTTCCCTCACCCCATCCATTTATGACGCTTTTAACTCTTTAGTATTTAAACTGGCTATATTCGGCCCAAAATTTTATACCTGTTTTATGTTCAAACTGGGCAGATTTGGTGTCACACCTACATAAGAATGTCATTGTAAAAATATACTATAACATTATTGAAATTTCAAAGCTACAAGATAATGCATGATTAATTCAAATCAATGTGAATAAATAAGCATTACATTTGACAAAATAATGTGAATGCTAAAGGGTTAAACAAATATGAATTTAAATTAACAGTCGGTGATAAATTTACAATAGAAAAGTATTCTCAAAACTGTCTCATTTACTGTGTGTAAAACACTTTTTAGTCCTAAGCCATAGAAAAGGAAAATAGAACAAGAGGCTTGAAATAATCCTAACAAACAAGAACATTATTTTAAAAAGCATGAAGAGATAAGGGAAGGAATTAGTGATATCAAAATGGCTTGTGTTAGCTAGATAAGGGGATTGATTGATTTGTGTGTAGGATGAGGATCGAGCGTACTATTTCTACAACTGAGGCAGATCAATATTATGAAACAATAACCATGCAGTTGTTTGGACCAATATATAAGACAATTTCCAATGTAAAGACTAAGGTTAAAACTGTCACGGGCAGGCAACAAAGCAATTGGAAAACTAATACTTTCAGAACAATATAAAGTATATAGAGAGGTGTTACAGCTATTTAAATGACAGCTTCCTTTCAATAGCAATTCACTTTGGTGTGTTAAAGTTTGTATATGTAGAAACATGTTTGATAGCATCTTCTGTGATTGACTATAAGAATAAGTTATTGTGGCTGTTATTTAGGATTAGGCCAGACGTATGATGAAAGGCAGTCCAGCCATGACTATCCTGTCTTATTTTTTCAGGTTGAGTGTATCTAAAATTACATTAAGCAATATGTTCTTCCTTTTTTTAAGATGGTATAATGTTCTTTGAGGGTAATCTAACAGGTTGAGGTCACATATGGACTGGTCAAAGGAAGCTGTGCTATGATGATTAGGAAGATGATTTATGAGTTTTCTTCAAGAAATAACTTACTATAAGTCTACCCAAAATAAACTGTCATTCTGGTTTTCTATTCAGGCTCTACATTACATACTCCAAAAGGAAGCAGCAATTCATTCAGAGTTAATGAAATAAATCGACTTCTTGGTCTAATTAACCTTCAATCGTAGATCTAACATTTAAAATAATTTCAGTTTATTTCAAATGCTATTAGATCTAATAGACATACAAATATTTCTAAATCAGTTTTCCCATTTGTTGGAAATGATTACCATGGAAGGCACTAATTTATAAGTTAGTTGGGTTGGGTTGGTCCATTACAATTTAAATGTTTTGGTAAATGGAGACTGAAGAACACCGGCAACAACATATAGATACAAAGAGAGGTTGTTAGGGAATGAATGAGAAAGAAACAAAGTTGAAAATTCTACTACACACTAGATTTCAACCAGCAATAATAACATGAGCCAGAGAGGTAACATATAAAGGATTGCTCAAAGCATTAAAAGTAGCAGCATAATCTTGCTCAAATCACATCCCACCATCTTAAATTAGAAAGACACACTGAATAATGCAGTCCTATGTCTGAGGGAGAGATAAAAAAAGGAGGCCAGAATACCTTTCGCCATAGCTCTGTCTGCTCAATAATAACAATTAACTATATTCTCCTCACTCTTCCCATATTTCTCCTTATATCACAGGATTTTTTTCTGGAGGGCAATGAGTACTCAGCAGTATCCCCCAGTATTATGAGTTCATTCACATCCTGTCAGAAGGAAATAAAATTGTATTTTGTCTATATTTGCATGATTAATGAAATACTCTCCCACCCACAACCAGAGTTTATCGCCTTATGCTAGTGTAGGAAATCATTATATCAAAACATAAATTGGAGGAAAGAGAAAAAAAAAACTATTTCTAATATTGCAGAAGTACTGTGGAAGCATGTGAAGCCGAATAAAATTGCAAAAGTATATAAGTTTATGAGTATTGAGGAAAGCCCCAAATTTCAAAGGTATTAAAGAATACACACACACAACTATATATAGGGGTGTATAATTATATTTAACACTTTGTACACTATCAAACATTTAACTTCAAAAATTGTCTTGGGAAAGAAATTCTCCTGACAGACACCATGAGACTATGAATGATATCATTCGACCATGGACACATGTTTCTACATTGTTATGCTTCATCAGCTATGGTGAATTAAGAAGCAATGATTGAAATTATAGGTGTCTACAATTATATGTGATACCTTTGCATACACTCAAACATAGAAAGACTACTGCGGAAAATGTTGAGAGAGAGAGAGAGAGAGACAGAGACAATATATGTTTGACAACATACGTTTGTAAAAAAAACACCACTGGGCTATAAATGACTATGAATGCTATTATCAGTCTGTAGGACATGTATTTGTGCATCATTACACTTCATTAGCTATAGACACCAAATCACTCATTCATAGACCCTCTCTTTTATATATATATATATATATATATATATATATATATATATATATATATACACAGGCGGATAGGTACATAGGTTATATGAACAGACAAGCACACATATGCAAATGGAGACTGAAACACATGACCACATATACACACACACTTTACTTCACACAAGGACACATATAGAGACGTGTCCACACATATGGAGATGCACATCCATACATACAAACATGGTACATAGTTGAAAAACACACACAGACACGCACACACAAGGAGACAGGTGTATACATTTACAAACACACGCGCACACACACACACATAAAAAATACACTAACATGGACATAAAAGCACATGAATGTGTAGAATACATACATACAGATGCACACACATACATACATATACATGCACACACATATATACATACACACATGCATGCATACATACAGGTATGCATAGGCGCACACACACACACAAACAAACAAAAAGGAATGCAGTGTAAATAACGGACAGAGTCAAGGCTACTGAAAAGGTTGCAAGACGCAACGAAAATTTTAGGAAAATAAAAATAATAAGTGGAAAATTTTACTGGTGAGTGTGTTAAATTATAAGGCACAAAAAGAAAATGACTCTCCCCAGACACAACAGAATATGCTTCGACACACAAACTCACATAAAGAATCTTGCAAACCAAATCCAAAAATGAAACATAATAGTATTATAGTGGAATATATACT
The DNA here is from genome assembly GCF_046866305.1 of Octopus bimaculoides. Lineage (NCBI taxonomy): Eukaryota > Metazoa > Mollusca > Cephalopoda > Octopoda > Octopodidae > Octopus > Octopus bimaculoides. Next base: position 81,859,039 of record NC_142928.1, read on the forward strand.
GTATACTTTAAAAGTATAATAAAAGACAAAGGTTATTATGAAAGAGCAATCACTGTTTTTAGAACTATGGAGGGTTCTTTACCATTCTTTCTAACATATATTTGAAAACAAAAATGCCCTGCTGTATCTGATTATTTTGGTACAACTTCAAAAACCATATGGTATCACTCAAATGTTATCGTCTAGTGATGTTCAGAAACTGGTGGAGAGTAGATACTATGAAACAAATAATACACTGCCACCCAAATATAACTCCTACATATAGACTAAATAATATAACAGAAAGATACATCAATAATCTAAAAAGAAATGTTATATATTTATACAGAATTTAAGGTAGAAGTGCATAGCCATAAAGTAGTAGTTATTTTAAAAAACTAAAAAAAACAATGTTGTTATTCAAAACAGTTTGTTGAAAAACATTTCCCTATTCAACAATTGTAATTATAGTAATCATTCTCTTATATATTTCTAGAAACAAATGAAAGTATATGAGGATAAACATCATAATGGAACTAGAGAAAGATAATTTAAATAAAAAATTATAATTACATAAATAGAATAATCAAAAAAAAAAAAAAAGTGCTGAAATTACAGAAACAAATATATTGTGAATAAATTCAAGATACGTAATAAGGATAGAAACAAAATAATTATTAATAAAGTAATTGTGTAACTAAAGTTTATTATAGATGTAGGATGTAAATAAATATTGCTATGAATTTCATGTCTGATGGCATGTTTAGCTAAATTCAGTTTTATATTGAAGAATTTGTTTCTTCCTCCTTCCACTCAAGAGCAAAAGCATGTTAAATATTATTATTTTGTTGTTATGAACATGTAAAGTTTGGCGTTGCGTGTGTGTATGAACTAGAATTATAAACTCGTACCTAAATATCTTGAATAGCCAACCTCAACTTCACACATAGAAACATGTGAATGAGATAAAAGTATAAGGCTAACAAGTCAAAACTTAAGCATAGATTTATTACTGTATGCACATGTGTGTATGTGTGTTCTGTTTGCTATTTTCTGTGAAAAGGAGTAGAGTTGATATACTTATTTAGTCTTCACATCTACCCTGATCAGGAGACATATCAAAGAAGACCTATATGAGACATTCAGTTTTAGTCCATATGCATTATGAATTCATCATTTTTATATATATATATATATATATATATATATATATATATATATATATACATACACATACACACAACAGAGCATATAACACTTGGTTCTGTTGTGTGGAGATTTGTGTTGATAAAACTAAAGTTAAAGAAATCAAATGATCAGCAACTGGTCTATCACAATTTCAGTTTTCATTACAAATACAGGTCCACCACATCTAAGATATGTGCTTTCTTAACCAGGCATATTATTTAGCCTTAGCAGATTATCATGCATACCCGAAATCCAGTGTTTTATTAAAAATATACACTCCTTGAAGCACACATACACTATATATATATATATATATATGCATATGTGGGCACAGGATGTCATGAAACGTGTACAACAAAAAAGTATGAATCACAAATACATGGAACATGAACTATTCTTTTGAACAACGAAAGACACAAATGGAAAACAAAACAAACCAACATAAAGAACGACTCTTCATCAGTTGTTGGCTGTTTTTCTAGTCTCGTATTTTGAGATCAATTGAATACCAGACTCAGCAAATAAGTACTGGGGTTGATTTGTTTGACTAAACCCTTCAAGGCAATGCTCCAGCATGGCTACAGTCCAATGAATGAAACAAGTAAAAGATAAGAATTCAATTTCAAAATGACGAAAATAAGAACAGAGACTATTCGTCCTCCAATTGATACATCAATTTATAAACAAGTTAACAAAGGAGTCTCTACATCAGTAGTTCCCAAATGGGGTCCAGATGAGATTTTTGAGGGTCCAATGCTAGCAAAATAGTAAACTGGGGATCCACAAAAAGTTTTGATTTAAATGTATGTATTGTAAGAAACAGTTAAGTGAATGAATAAATAACAAAATAGGAACTTTGAAAGAAGTCACTATAAAATTAGTTTTTAAACAATGAATGGCTATGGGGGGTCCACCAGAATAAAATAGCACATAAAGAAGTCCATAGGTAAAAGAAATGGTTGAGGACCAGTGCTCTACATGATCATTAGAGTCACTAGAAATAGCAGCCAAATTCATGCAAATCATATCTTTGAAAATGCATTAGACTAATATAACCCTAGATATATGAAAAAGGCAGTATGATCATTCCTGGAGCACCTCAGATCACAGGTCAGGGTTGACTTGTAGATGAACAACAATAAGCAGAATAGATGACATAGTTTCTGGCTATACACTGTAGGATTATCCCTATACATGATACTGAATACTTCATAGATATTCTTATCTTTAATGTAGATAATAGTGAGATAAATTGCTTTTAGAATTAGATCATTAGCATAGCTATGTGGTTAAGAAGTTAGCCTCACAACTCAGTAGTTCTATGTTGATCCTCACCCTATATCTATATCATTTGTATTTGCTTATCATCATCACCATTTTAATGTCCACTTTTCAAACCTAACTTGGTGAAGTGGATTTTCTGTGACTAGATTCCTTTCTTTGTCACCAACACATAGCTTGTATCAACTATCACACAAAGTCATGGCAATGAAAAAGTAACACACATGACAAACTTCTTTCAGTTTCTGCCTACCAAATCCACTCAGAAGGCTTTGGTCAACCTGTCTGTGGTGCCATGTGGTTGAGACTGAACCAGAAACCATGTATATGGGAAGCAAACTTTTAGAAGCATCTATGCTTATATATATATATATATATATATATATAGATGACATAGTTTCTGGCTATACACTGTAGGATTATCCCTATACATGATACTGAATACTTCATATGTGTTTTCCTATGTGTTCGTTCCGTTGTCTGTAGTTTATTGTTCTAACGTCCTGTACCCTGATATGCATGTATATACACATGTAGATGTAAGTATGTACATATATGTGTGTATACATGTATATATATTCTTTGTATTATATATATATATATATATATATATGAAATGGAACAAGAACACAAAACATCCAGACAGGTGATACAGAAAAGAGACAACAAAACTAGGACGGGTCATTCGGAGTTTTCTTTCCTCAGTTGAGTTCCAGATTATCTTTGCAATTTCAGCTGGTTATACTCAAGATTGCACCAATCTGGCCAGCCCCAAGGAAAAAAACTAAGCTAAGAGCATTAGATTGCTTGGAAGAAAGCAGTGAATGTATACGAAAACAAGGACGGAAAAAAAAAAAAAAGAAAAAAAAAAAGAGAATGTTACACAAATACAAATAACAGGACATAGCAACAGGTGTCTTTCGACTAATGACGAATTAAATTAAGCTGGCGTGTGTGGAAGTAAAGCCTTACGGCAGGGATACAAGATTTCACAGACACGGGGAGGAGTATAGATGTTGCACGGACAGTGGTCGAACCAAGAAAGAAAGGTCAGGCTTGGCCAAACACCAGTCACGTAGGGAGAGAAGAGAGAGAGGTAGAGGCAGAGGGACAGAAGAAATAAGGAGGGGTGAGAAAAAATGACAGGGACACAATAAAGTGAAAAGAGGAGGGAAACTGAGCAAGAAGAGAATGTGAGAGAGGGGGAACGAAGAGTGGAATGAACGAAGTAAGCGTGAAAGGGCTGATAGAAAGAAGGAAAGAAAACTCTGAATGACCTGTCCTTGTTTTCTTTGTATTGTCTGTCTGGATGTTTTGTCCCTTTTTTGTATCACCTAACTGTCTGGACGTTTTGCTCTCTTGTCCCATTTTGTATTTTTTATATACATATATATCATCATCATCGTTTAAGGTCCGCTTTCCATGCTAGCATGGGTTGGACGACTTGACTGAGGACTGGTGAAACCGGATGGCAACACCAGGCTCCAATCTAAATTTGGCAGAGTTTCTACAGCTGGATGCCCTTCCTAACGCCAACCACTCAGACAGTGTAGTAGGTGCTTTTACGTGTCACCTGCACGAAGGCCAGTCAGGCGATACTGGCAACAGCCACGCTCGAAATGGTGTCTTTTATGTGTCACCCGCACAAGCCAGTCCAGGGGCACTGGCAACGATCTAGCTCGAAAATCCTACGGAAGCCAGTCAGGCGGTACTGGCAACGGCCACGCTCAAAATGGTGCATCTTATGTGCCACCCGCACAAGAGCCAGTCCAGGGGCACTGGCAACGATCTTACTTGGCTTGCCGGGTCTTCTCACGCACAGCACATTTCCAAAGGTCTCGGTCGTCAGTAGTCATCGCCTCGGTGAGGCCCAATGTATGAAGGTCTTGCCTCACCACCTCAGCCCAGGTCTTCCTGGGCCTACCTCTTCCACGGGCTCCCTCAACTGTTAGGGTGTGGCACTTTTTCACGCAGCTATCCTCATCCATTCTCACCACATGTCCATACCAGCGCAATCGTCTCTCTTGCACACCACAACTGATGCTTCTAATGTTCAGCTTTTCTCTCAAGATACTTACACTCTGACGGGTATTCACATTGACATTACACATGCAACGGAGCATACCGGCTTCATTCCTTGCGAGCTTACGTATGTCCTCAGCAGTTACAGCCCATGTTTCACTGCCATGTAGCATGGCTGTTCGTACACATGCGTCATACAGTCTGCCTTTTACTCTGAGTGAGAGTCCCTTTGTCGCCAGCAGGGGTAAGAGCTCTCTAAACTTTGCCCAGGCTATTCTTATTCTAGCAGCTACACTTTCAGCGCACCCACCCCCACTACTAACTTGGTCGCCCAGATAGCGGAAGCTATCGACTACCTCTAGTTTTTCACCCTGGAATGAGATAGAAGTTGTTTCCTGTTTGTTTACAGTCTTTATTGCACCTGAACATCTGCCACAAACAAAAACTAACTTCTTATGTGCCCATAGCTTGCACCGGGTACATCTTATAGAGTTACTACCTACTCCTTTTCTACATACTGAGCAGGGTCATCTACCTGAAGGGGTTTGTGTTTTATCTACCTTCCTACTTATTAGGATTTTGGTTTTAGCTAGGTTGACTCTAAGGCCCTTCAATTAGAGAGAGAGAGAGAGAGAGAGAGAGAGAGAGAGAGAGAAAGAGAGAGAGAGAGAGAGAGAGAGAGAGAGAGAGAGAGAGAGAGAGAGAGAGAGAAAGAGAGAGAGATAAGCATAGATACTTCTTAAAGTCTGCCACTATCACTCATGCTTCTCACACTGTAAAAAATGCTGATGAACAAGCAGAGATGTTGGGTATATTAAGTCCTTTTAACTGTACTCAAGGACATGATCACTTCTCTAGTGTTGGTGTCATGAGAAATGTATCCAGTATATTGTGCAAGGTGTGAAAACTCAATCTTGTTGAGGACATGACACTTGTCTAGTAACCAAATCAAAACGAAACACGAGTAAAAATACTCTCTGATGAGCTGTTATGCTCAATCCACACCACCATGAAAGGTGCTGATGATGATATATGAAAATTTCTGCTGATTCACCAGGAACTGATAAAATACAGAACTCAATACATAAAAGGTAGTGTGTGTGTGTGTGTGTGTGTGTATATATATATTTTCCCTTTCTGTTAGGAGTCACAAACACTTACACATGTACACACACACAAAGGTAACTTCTGTCAACCAAATTCAATCACAAGGCTTCAGTTGGCCTGAGGTAATAGCAGAAGACTCTTGCCCAAGGTGCTATGCAGTGGGACTGAACCTAAAGTCATGTCACTAGGAAGCAAGCTTCCTAACCAAACAGCCATGCTTGCACTTTAGATTTTAACTGAACAGTTAACAGTTATCACTGCTGCTCTTTGAGCTTGACTAACTGACACCTGCCGCCTTTTAAAACATTACCTTCTTGAATGTATTTTCATACATTATATTAAAACAGAACCAAGAAACTGTTACATTTTTTTAAAAAGTCATGCAAGTACTAAGTTATAAATATATGCATTAAGTTATAGACACTGTCTTATTTCACCTTCAGAAATGTAGATAACTAGTGATTGGTCCTTTGGAAACCCACAGCCAATGTGACTATTGCTCAATTGAAATATGAAATATATTAAATAAAATGCCTCGTCTTCAACTTAACACTGCCAATAACAGCATGCAGAACTGACCAAGAAATAGACATGCATTTAGAAGAATAATATTACTCTTTCTGATTTCTCTGGTTCCAGCAGAATTTGAAGTCATAATGTAATAACAGATGAAATGCCACTAAGCGTTTTGCCTGGTATGCTATTCATTCTGCCAGCTCATCATCTCTTTGAAATATTAGCAGGTCCTAATCAACAGCACTTTGTTATTCATACCTTTTTTCCTTATATTAACTTGATTATTTGATGCTAGGAACTATAACAACACATTCTTCTGTCAAGTGACCAAACCATTCCAGTTTTTCTCTATTCTGTCACTTTCAAAACCATTCTCCACCAATCATTTGCATATCAGTATTCTTGACATTTGATGGTCTACCTAGATTAGTGATATTTATGTTCATCTTGAATTTCTGCCGAAATATAAAAATGTGATGTGCGTGTGTGTTCACATGCACACGATGTCATCATTATAGTATGATGATAATGATGACATGTACATACATGAATGTATAAATGTGTGTGTGTCTGCATTCACATCACTTTAAGCAGCAGTGACTTTTGACTGTCCTAGATCTCATTTTAATGTGAAGAAACTAGTAAAATAAGTACATGATTATGAAAACAAAAAATGGCTACATCAGGAAGGGCATCTGGCCACAACATTGCTTCAGTAAGTCTCTATTCAATTCATGGCAGCACAGAAAAAACAGAAGACAACAACTACAATGATGATGAGGAAAAAAAAAACACTGATCCCATTGATTCAATATAAAATTACATGCAACATAGCAATAACAACAACAATAATCATTTAATTTGATCTAAGTACTCCCAGTTAATTTGATTTGAATAGATCCATGGAAATCTGATAGTCAACTGTATACTTAACACTCAAATATGACCTTTTGGATTTAATCAGGAAATCTATTGAACACAGTGTCATGCAGAGGTTAGCTGGGTGAAAGTGCAGTGTGGGTGGTAATGAGATAAGTTTTGCAGTCCATACTAATGAGAGCGTCTATTTAGACACTATAAACTTCTCAATGTAGTACTAGGTAGAAGTGTAATATCTAGCATGTTTATATGGGCTAAATCTCATTGTTCAAGTAGTGTTCTAGTTGTATTCTTGCTTGATCAAAACACACCAAAAGAATGACAATATTAAGTCAAGACTCTGTTCAGGGCTGCTAATGAAGAATTATGACTTCTGTAATTACATTGAATTTACCCATCTTCAATGTAATCACCACTAATAAGCTCATAAAAATGATTCTATTAAAAAAAATCTAACAGGTTGAACTTATGTTCAAGTTTATGGATATTTTTCTGGAATGACAAATCAAAGAGAAGTGCTAAGTAAAAAAAAAGATACAAGTATGTTTTGACAGAGGATCTATGCTGTTGTTAGCAGTCTCTTAGGGGACAATGACAAAGATAGATTTGTTTGTTCTTTAATTAGTTTCAGTCACTAAACTGCAGCCATGTTGAGGTACTATCTTTAGAACCTTTTAACGTGACCGCAGAACCTTTCTTTGTTTTCTTTGGTTAAACACCAGTCTTGTTTTAACCAGCAATACTGTATCAAATACTATATTTTCTGGTTACCAAACTTTGAAGACTACTCTAACTGTGATTTGAAACATTTTTGAAAAAAAGATAAGCAGTTTCACATACTTTAACCAAAATGTTTTGTATATGGCTTAGCAACATGAAGATCCTATTGGTCGCTAATAACCAGGATTTACTTTTACAATATGACAACATACTTAAGTAGCATAGATAACCTTCCTATAACATTAAAGTTGGCTTATGAAAAATGTAACATTCATCTTTTACGATGCACATTAAATTTTCTATGGTTAATGCTAGGAAAAATAGCATCCTTGATGCCAAGAAATATAGTATGTAAACACACACACACACACGGGCTTTGTGAACAATTTCTATTCACCAAATTTCACTCTCAAGGTATTGGTCAAGCCAGGGTTTATAGTAGAAGATACTTGCTCAATGTACTGCATAGTGGGAATGAAAAAAAAAAAGGATGACTTGTTTAAACAATACACAAAAAAGGTTATCAGTAGGGGTAATGTTTTTTTTTTTTTTGGTTGGGAGATATAAGTACAAACAAAAGAAGTTAAAAATATAATATATAGAAGTAGAATATGGAGAGGGGTTAGAAAGTATGCAATGATCAGAAAGAAAAATTTAAATGTGAATTGCTGGGGCTGTATAGTATTGATTTCAAGTTTTGGCACAAGGCCAGCAGTTTTAGGGAGGGACTAAGTCAATTAAATTGGTCCCAGTGCTCAACTGGTAGTTATTTATTGACTCTGAAAGGATGAAAGGCAAAGTCAAACCTTGTCTGAATTTGAACTGAGAACGTAGAGATGGACAAAATGTCGCTAAGTTTCCTATCCAACATAGTAATGATTCTGCCAGCTCAGAGCGTTTTGTGTGTATGTGTGTAATAGTAACATAAGGAAAAATGAATGTAACTCAGTTGAGAAAGTGACAGGCAACAAAGACATTTGCTAATGAAGGAGAAGCAACCATGTGATGGAAATGGATGAGGCATACTGGGAGAGAAGTGATAAAAGTTAGTGGTGGAAAGTTCTTGCATATAGCACTGAACTAACCTTTCTGGAGTTCGATACAAAGTTCAGGTTCTAAGATAATCAAAAGCCATCACTTGCGAGTGACTAGGACTTGGTAGCATGTACCATGCTTTTGTTAATTAAGGTGCCTATATAGTTACAAGCACTCTCAGCCCTCTCACTTTTTGATCCAATGGAATATTGAGGATGTGACAGTCTGAAGGAGACAAAATGGATTGCACAGCACTCAGCTGGTATTCAATTTCAACTGAGTAGACTGAAGCAGTGTGAAATGAAGGATACAATGCACTACCCAGTCCAAGAATTGGACCTATGACCTTATAATTATGAGTTCAAGACCTTAATCACTAGGCCACATAACTTCACAGAGAGCACTTCATTTTATGCTGCTCCAGTCAGCTCAGCTGAAAATGAGTACCAGTGGAACCCTCTTCTTCCATGTGTCACATTTCCAATATTCTATGAGAACATGGGTAGGCAGACCAAAAATGACTACACAGTCATCAAAAGCAGTTAGTGAAAGCATGGCACATGTTAACTGCCAAACCTGCTTGTGAGCAAGTGACAGTTGTAGATATAGGTAATGGAAGGAATAAAGAGTAAAATCTACAGTACCACCGGAGATTGAAACCTCATTCTTTTGATATGACATTAATTAAATCAAACAAGAGTTTAAGCTTAGATTAAGGATCATAAATGAAGATGAAAGATCAAAGAAACTATTTTTACTTCATATGAAGTGAAGCCTGCAATTTCCAACAGAATGACAGTGATAAATTTAGGTAAGGATCAAGTCAATTATTTGTCTAGTTCTGATGAAACTTAAGGAAGCTTTTTAATCTCAACAAGGTATCCTACTGAACAAACACAATTACACCAAGAGATTAAGGCTATTTCAAGTGTAGCACAACATATCAAGCAATCCGGGTGCCTTTCTCCAGGATATTCTAAATGTTTCAGGTTTATGTATGTTTACTATCTAATCATACAAATAGAAATATATTTGCCAGAATTGCTGCTATGTTAATTATGAGTTCAATGCCAATGAAATTTAATCAAGTTTGGGATCGTTTCTATCTGACCGACAGATTTTTTTAATTAATTTTTTTAACTAAACACTTTGAAACTTCAGATACTGGTAGAATGTGTCACATAGAACAGGGTTTACTCTTAACGTTTTTGACAAAATTTTGTATTTTAGGAGTTATTTCGTGTTAAAGTTGTCGTATTTGGGTAATTTTAACCAATCAATGACCTGTATTCAGCTGAAGAAAATTACTGCTGTTGTTTGCAAACAACAACTTCTAAGTCCACCCCCACCCACTAACAAAATCCTTCTTTAATAACCAGAGATGTTTTTATAGCAACATAGGTTTGTTGTATCAGGGTTGATTTGAGGCTAAATAACAACAAAATTATTACTGAGACAGACCAATGATGGAGCCTGTATGTGGTTGCATGACCTGCTAGAAAAAGTAGCCAAACTTTTTTCATATACAAAATAGAAAAACCTCTATCCTGTGATATACACGTAGGGTCCATTATGCCTGGGTAGAAAGACGGAATGTCACAGTCTTTGATCATATCTGTTCAATCAGATCCAACTTGGAACTAAACAATAAGTGACAAAGGGAACAAGACGAGGCAACGAGAGAGCCTTTATCTGGTCACTCGAGTTGCTAGAAAGAGCAACCAAATCTTCGTGACAAAAAGAAGAATGAAATTTCTGTCTTCAAGAAAAAAAAAAAATGCAAGTTTATATTATTTTATAAGGGAATCCCAATATTTGGAAAATGGATACTTGCTATCTTTTCAATTTTTCTTTAACTTTAGCTGCTTCATCATTCAGTGAAGAATATTGTTTTAACCACAGAATAGCTCTGATTGTAATGGATCCAGTCATGACCATTTTGTCTTATTCTTTTCTAGAAGTAATGAATTCCTAAGTGAGCAGGTCATGCAAGCACATACAGGTTCCGTCATTGGTCTGTCTCAGTAATAATTTTGTTGTTATTTAGCCTCAAATCAACCCTGATACAGCAAACCCAGGTTACTATAAAAATATCTCTGGTTATTATTAACCCCTTAGCATTTAAACCGGCCATATCCGGCTGAAATATTTTACGTGTTGTATGTTCAGACTGGACAGATCTGGCCTCTCATACTAAACCGACAATATCATTCTAAAAATTAGCAGTTACCTCCTCAAAATCTCAAAGCTACAAAATGATGCATAACTAATTCAAAACAATGTGACTAAATAAGCATTACATTTGAGAAAATAATGTGAATGCTAAAGGGTTAAAGAAGGGTTTTGTTAGGGGAGTGGACCTGGAAGCTGTTGTTTGCAAACAGCAGCAGTAATTTTCTTCAGCTGAATACATGTCATTGATTGCTTAAAATTACCTAAATACAACAACTTTAACACGAAATAACTTCTAAAATACAGAATTTTGTCAAAAACATTAAGAGTAAACCCTGTTCTATATGACACATTCTACCAGTATCCGAAATTTCAGATTGTTTAGTTAAAAAAAATCTTTTAAATCCTTTGGTCAGATTGAAAAGATCCCAAGTTTGATACTCAAATGATATACATTTATAATAGTTATAAGCAAGATTATAAAAATTAAATTACCAATAGCTATTCCTTAAGGATTTATCAGAATTACACAAGTAGTATGTTTAATTCTTTAAGAGTTAAAGTCTTAAATATCCAGAGCAATTAATTACTCACTTTACAAACAAATTCTTTAAAAATTTGAACCTCACGCATTCATCAGATTCAGTTTACTTAGCTGATGTAAGTTAAATTCCAATGAAGTACAGAAGCCTATTTCATAGTGACTAATAATATACATGCTACCAGTCGCCTTGCTAGAAACAAGTTATGCTTTCTTACTACTATGATTGAACAGGCATGGTTGTGTGATTAAGAAGCACACTTCCCAACCATATAATTCTGAGTTCAATCCTGGACAAGTGTTTTCTACTTTTACCCTAGTCTGACCAATGCCTCGTGAGTGAATTTGGTAGAGAGAAACTGTACAAAGACTGTCATTTATATATATGTACATGTATACATGTGTATATATGTGCGTGTGTGTGTGTCGGCCAGTAAGGTGAGGGTTGGAAATGAGTACAGCAATGAATTCCGGGTAGAGGTAGGGGTCCACCAAGGTTCCGTCCTCAGCCCCCTATTATTTACCATAGTCCTCCAGGCAATCACAGAGGAGTTCAAGACAGGTTGCCCCTGGGAGCTCCTCTATGCTGATGACCTTGCCCTAATTGCGGAGTCACTATCAGAACTAGAGGAGAAGTTTCAGGTGTGGAAGCAAGGTCTAGAATTGAAGGGCCTTAGAGTCAACCTAGCTAAAACCAAAATCCTAATAAGTAGGAAGGTAGATAAAACACAAACCCCTTCAGGTAGATGGCCCTGCTCAGTATGTAGAAAAGGAGTAGGTAGTAACTCTATAAGATGTACCCGGTGCAAGCTATGGACACATAAGAGGTGCAGCAACATCAAAGGCAGGTTAACTAGCAAGTTAGTTTTTGTTTGTGGCAGATGTTCAGGTGCAATAAAGACTGCAAACAAACAGGAAACAACTTCTATCTCATTCCAGGGTGAAAAACTAGAGGTAGTCGATAGCTTCCGCTATCTGGGCGACCAAGTTAGTAGTGGGGGTGGGTGCGCTGAAAGTGTAGCTGCTAGAATAAGAATAGCCTGGGCAAAGTTTAGAGAGCTCTTACCCCTGCTGGCGACAAAGGGACTCTCACTCAGAGTAAAAGACAGACTGTATGACGCATGCGTACGAACAACCATGCTACATGGCAGTGAAACATGGGCTGTAACTGCTGAGGACATACGTAAGCTCGCAAGGAATGAAGCCAGTATGCTCCGTTGGATGTGTAATGTCAATGTGAATACCCGTCAGAGTGTAAGTATCTTGAGAGAAAAGCTGAACATTAGAAGCATCAGTTGTGGCGTGCAAGAGAGACGATTGCGCTGGTATGGACATGTGGTGAGAATGGAGGAGGATAGCTGCGTGAAAAAGTGCCACACCCTAACAGTTGAGGTAACCCGTGGAAGAGGTAGGCCCAGGAAGACCTGGGCTGAGGTGGTGAGGCAAGACCTTCGTACATTGGGCCTCACCGAGGCGATGACTACGGACCGAGACCTTTGGAAATGGGCTGTGCGTGAGAAGACCCGGCAAGCCAAGTAAGATCGTTGCCAGTGCCCCTGGACTGGTTCTTGTGCGGGTGGCACATGAGATGCACCATTTTGAGCGTGGCCGTTGCCAGTACCGCCTGACTGGCTCCTGTAGGATTTTCGAGCGAGATCGTTGCCAGTGCCCCTGGACTGGCTTGTGCGGGTGGCACATAAAAGACACCATTTCGAGCGTGGCCGTTTTCGTGCGGGTGACACGTAAAAGCACCCACTACACTCTCTGAGTGGTTGGCGTTAGGAAGGGCATCCAGCTGTAGAAACTCTGCCAAATCAGACTGGAGCCTGGTGTTGCCATCCGGTTTCACCAGTCCTCAGTCAAATCGTCCAACCCATGCTAGCATGGAAAGCGGACGTTAAACGATGATGATGATTCTGAAATTGCATGAGCTACAGTTCATATTTGCCATTTCCTTGTAAATAAACCATCTGCTAGTTCTGTATTTTAAAAGACATATCGAATGAAAAACTCTCTTGATTGAAAAATAGGTTAGGAATAGTGATAGGAAGGGTATCTGGCTGTGAAGCAATGCTTCAGCAATATGTATTTGTGTAACCCATGCTAGTATAGGAAAAGGAAATTTGAAGTAATGACAGAGTAGTCAACTTCAATGATAAATTATATTTAGATATAACAATACAGCTGTTATCTGTAATCCAGTATAACTTCACATTGGCCTGCACAATGCCTTTCAATCTATGTTTTTTGTAGGTGACCATGTGGTTACAAGCAGACACTCCCAGAATACCCAAGACATGCATGGGCAACTTTTTTCAAAAAGTAGATCATACTAGACATGGCTTATCATCAGGCAAGCGACAATAATGAAAAATTTCAATAAACATTTTGTGGGATTTTATCTCAGAATGTAAAGATCAAGAACAGATGCAGCAAGGAATTTGTCTGGCATTAAAATTATTCAGCAAATTCAATCAGTGTGTATATTTGGTTACTTGTTTCAGTTATTTGACTCTAGCCATGCTGGAGCACTGCTTAAAGGGCATTTTATTCAAAGAAATTGATACCAGGATTTATTCTTTGTAAGCCTAGTACTTATTCTACTGGGCTCTTTTGCTGAATTGCTAAGCTACAGGGACGTAAACACACCAACAACGGTTGTCGGGTGATGGTGGGGGCACAAACACAGACACACACATAAATGTATACATATATAGAATGGGCTTTTTTCAGTTTCCATCTACCAAATCCACTCATAAGGATTTGGTTGGCCCAAGGCTATTGTTTGAAGACACTTGCCCAAGGTGCCATGCAATGGGATTGAACTTGGAACCATGTGGTTGAGAAGCAAGTTTCTTACCAAACAGCTACACCTGTATGTTTATGTATTGGGTCATCCCATAAATAATATTTTTTTTTACTTCTTTTATTTTTCAAAATTAAGATAAAATTCTTTTCAATCTAAAATAGACTCCATTTTTAACAATGCTCTTCCATCTATCTGATAGACTTGCAAGGCCTCTTTTACAAGATTCACTTGTCCATGACGAAAAGTACACCTCCAGTACTGTTCTGACCTCATCTACAGAATTTGTGTTTTTTTCTGTCCAAATGATTTTGAAAACTGCAGAATAAATGATAAACAGATGGGGTAATGTCTAGCAAATATGGTGGATGGAGCATCATTTCCCATTCAAACTGTTCAAGCCTTTCGAATGTCATCTTTGCTGTATGTGGCCAAGCATTATCCTGATGGAAGAATACCTTTAGTCTTGAAACCAAAACTGGTGGTTTTTCTTCTAGCGTTGACTTAAGCTGCACAAGCTGCTTGCAGCAGATCTCCTTTGTTATTGTTTGGTTTGGGTTTAAAACTTCAAATTGGACTAAACATTTCACGTAACACATTACTTAGGTGAAGACATTCTTTAGACTGGGGTGCCAGTGTTTCCCCTTTCCCTACCCACTGTCTTTGGCACTTGACATTTTTATAGAGAACCCATTTCTTGTCACCAGTACTATTCGGTCCAAACAAAGTTCATTTGTAAAATGTGACAGCAAAGATGAGCGCACATTCTTTGCACGTTATTAGACTTGGAAAGCTTATGAGGAACCGCTTGACCCAATTTGCTGTCTTTTCTGATGGCATGCACATCAATGAATAGTTGAATTACCAAATCCAAGCTTCTCTGCTAGATCCTCAACAGTTACAATGGGATTTTGTTCCACCAGGATGTCCTTGCAGGATATCCTTGTTGAGCTCTACAGATCTTCCAGGACAAGGCTTGTCTTCTAAGCTGTAGTTTCCAGCTTGGAATTTCTGGAACCACCGTTGACACTGGCTTACGCTTAATGTCCTAACCCCATATACTGCATTAATATTCCTCACACTTTCCTTTGCGTTGTTGCCTTTATTGAACTCATAAAGCAAAATATGCCAAATATGCTCCTTTGTCACTTCCATTATAGCTTTAAAAAAATGACTTAAAATCAAACTGCACTCTTGAAAACTTGCACTAAGGATAAGGACATGGTAAAGTTACTACCTGTTTTTATAGCAAATTGATGCAGGTAGTTTATCCCGTCCCCCTCCAACTTTTAGTTTATGCAATTGAAACAAAACACATTTATAGAATGACCCAATACATCCAATGTATATATTGTATTCTCAGAAGTCCAGGGTTGCAACTTAAATTCATATTTCCTAGTGAAAGATTTATGTTTATAAGCTCTGGTTTGCAGATTTAGTAAGTCAGAGCTTATCCCAGTGTTCATGCCATTTAAACAACTGAGAGCATGACCACCCACTGCTCACATCCTGACTAGAACATTAGTTTTGCGTATGGAGGTAAACCTCATCTTAATTACCACTAGCATTTGTTTTCAGCAGAATATACTAAAGCAATGTTAAATTAAGCATCTTGCTCAAGGATAAACTGTGCCACTTGGCCTGAGAATCGAATTCACTATCCAACAATCATGAAACTAACACCTACCTCCATATATAGATATAAATAAGAAACCATAAATGGAAAAGTGTATATTTATATAAACTACATATACTTGTAAACATGCATAGATACACATCACAAACATATATATAGACACATACACATACGCATGTGTGGTTAAGAAGTAAACTTTGGAACCACAAAGTTTCAAGTCCAATATAAGTATTTGTCTGTGTGTCTTTGTATTTGTCTCCCATTACCTCTTGACAATTGGTGTTGGTTTGTTTAAGTCCCCATAACTCAGCAGATTGGCCAAAAAAAAAAAAAAATGACTGAGAGAATAAGTACCACACTTAAAAAAGAAATTAGTAAAGGGGTGGGGGGTTCAATTTGTTAGACTAAACCCTTGAATGTGGTGCATCAGCATGGTTGCAGTCTAATGTCAGTAACAACTAAAAGATACAGACACATACATATACACACAGCTGCAGATTAGTTGTGTGATTAAGAAGTTTACTTCATATACATGTGGTCCAAGATTTCGAATTTGGTCAATGGAAACCAAGCAGAAAGCCATCATGCGAGTGTGTGTGTCTCCCTGTGTTTCAAGCAAAGGCCATTCAATAAATAGTGTGTGTGTGTGTGTGTGTGTGTGTACATATAGATCTTTGTTTATTCAGCCATGCAATCAATTCTTCAAACAAATCAGAAAAGACATGCCTCGTCACTGATAGCAGAAGTTTTGCAGAAAAAGTGCGTTTGTGCATGTGTAGGAGTACCAATCTTGAATTTAGGGAAAGTCATGCTGTTCATTCTGACAAAACATTAAAAAAGAAAGATACAGCTATCTATCTATCTAAATACATATATATATATATATATATATATATATATATATATATGTGTGTGATGATGATGAATTATCACATGGTAATTCTTAAGTTTAAACACAGCCATTTTATAATGAAATTACTAACACAGACACTCCCTTTCACATCAAAATATCTTAAGTCCGGTAGACACACAATACCTTAATACTAAGTCAAATATTTCCACTGTCCAATATTAAATTATTGAGTGAAGCCTTCTGTATTTCTCTTTTATATTATTAAAATTCATGTTTCTCTTGTACTCACTCTTTTTCAAACTTCTACGTTTATTCTACAAACATAATACATCAACCTTCACAACATAAACACATGATCTTCATAGCTATTCCTGTAAATACACCCATTTTCTTTTTCTCCTATGTTTACTTTCTCTCTAATATAATTGCTTTATTTCTCTCTACATATTTTGCTTCATAATGTCTTCTTCATAAACTAGACGAAATTCTCTCATATTACAATCTTTCGAATTAATGAATGACGAGAATCTTTTAGTTATAAGACATCACAAAGCAACTTCACAAAAACAATTTCCTTTTATCTCAGCAATTTATCGAAATGTAATCCAAATAAACCATTCTAAAACTGTCGGGAAATTGTCTAGTTAATTTAGCAAAACTTCTTCAAAGACAATCAAAAAGGTTTAGGATAGCAAGGAATTCTCAGCTAAGAAGGAAAACAATAAAAAAGAAAGCTTTTATGTCAAAATTATAACAAAGCCTTCAATGATATTTTGTTTAGCTTCTCTTGGGTATACAATAATAATTTTTTTATTACAGGCATATCCGAATAAGGAGGAAGAAATCGATCAGTAATTGAACATAAGGATCAAAGTCAAAAACCCATACTATCTACATACTCAGTACGCAAAGTTATGTTCACTAAAAACTACGGAGACACCGTAGCAGAATATAGGCGCCTGGGCAAATCAATGTACTGGGTCAAGCAAACTACAGCATAAATAGATCAAAATGGGGCCTCTGCTCAGTGTGCCCTTAAAACGACACTGACTACAAGTCTAGTATTTTGTGCCATGGTAAAAACTAAGTTATGTTACACTGAATTTAACACAGGAGTTACTCAGAACAATTAAAAAAAAATGAACTGTGATTAATCCCTTCATTCCAGTTACAATCAACTTGTTTCCGTCATCTGGTTGAGGCTATGCAGGTTTTTAGTATTTTCCATCAGTCTCTCTTGCTGAACCGCTAGATTACAGGAACGTAAATACACCAGCACCGGTTGTCAAGCAATGATAGGGGGCAAACAGACACACATAAGTTCAAAATCATTTGATCACTATTGTTTTATATTTGGTTGGCTCGAGGCGATAATAGAAGGATCCACATAGTAGTACTGAATCCAGAACCACATAGTTTTGAACCAAACTTTCAACCACACAGCCACGCCAGCGCACACATATATATGTATATAATGCAGTATACAAACATGTGTGAAAGCATGTCTACGCGAGCCAGTTGAACCCAATCCGTGTGACTGAAACAAGGTAACCGGAAACTGTGCGGAATCTTGCTGAGTGAACTATACCTTACATCAGTTTAATATGATCATCTGGTCATTTAGTGCCTCGCAAGCATTCGGGCTTGGTCTCCAGTTTTATGATAACAAAAAGAGCTGTGATTTCTTCCCTTCTTTCTCTACTAGTCTCAGAAATCCAGAAAAAAGCAATGGGTGCTGCCCTGCCTCATTAGTCTAAACAATAATAGAAATGAAGGAAAAAAAAAAAAACAGCTACGTATATGAAAATATTTGGTAAGGCCTCACTGAATTTACTAGGTATCTTCATCCTTTCGCTCAAGTTTAATAAAGCCAACTGGGAGTAGGAACTGGGTCGAAGTAACGACTCCCTTTTTAATAGTTCTCCAAATGTAGTTATAGCACGCTCATGCACAGATATTTAATACACACATGCATTTTAATTGGTACTGATATGTAAACAAACATACATATATACACATATTTATAAGACTGGGTGTAGCCCGTTGGTTATTTTTATTAGTAACAATGAAGAAAACATTATCCAGAGTTATTTTCTAGTCTTAACATGCCATTAGGCATGACAAGTGTCATATAACATTTGCCTTTATCTAATTTATCTTAATGTTTACACATAGTTATCTTTTATGTGTGTATGTGTGTGTGTGTGGTACTAATTCCAAAACAAACTGGCTTTCAATTTTTAAACTTTAGAGAATCACAACTAAGGAATACGTGTGTAGTAAAATTCATGTTTTACTACTAATAGTAGTGTTTTTATAATGGTAATTTCTTTGTCATAAGGACGAGAGAGAGAGAACATGAGAACAAACTACAAAAAAAATACTGGAATTTAAATGGAATTCCGAGTTCCCAAGCAGCATAATAACAATTATATTGAATACTTTGTCGAACCAAATCTGTTTTATCCGGCTGCTTTCACCTTTTATGCCTCTAACGCCATATTTCTGTCATATATATATATATATATATATATATATATATATATATATATATATATATATATATATATATATATATATATATACAATAATAATAATATTAGGGATAAAATCCAAAATTACAGGTAAAAACTCAATTAAAATCAATTTATTAAAAATTAAAATTAAATTAAATTTCACAGTATAAGTTTCTTTTCCCTAATACTATATATTTATATATAGCCCTTTTAAAATTCATCTTTTGTTAGGATCAATATCTTAATCGACTCTCAGCATACATGCATATATTGCAAGCGAAGAGAATAAACCTACGTAAACAACAAACAGAAATTCCATAAACACAAACATACACGCATACATATATAATTCTTTTTTTGGAATGGTGGATCTCGAAGTAAATAAAACTATAAAAATAGCATGTAAATAATCCCTTTGGATAAAAAAAAAAGTCGAAGGCTACACATCTACATTATATACATCAGAGACGTGTATATCTAAGTATGGTGTGTATATATATATATATTAATTTATTTATATAAGGGCATTACTATACAAGAATGCCTCACGCTAAGAGGGACTCTAGGGTTAAACTACCATAATAAGCGTGTTTATTATGGTAGTTTGACCTTATAGTCCCTCTTAGCGTGAGGCATTCTTGTATAGTAATGCCCTTATATAAATAAATATATTTTGGGGAATAAATGATGGATTTTTTCCCTCATGAGGTTTTTTTTTCACGCTAGCTACTTGATAAATTCTTATAAAAGAATTCATCCTATTATTGAATTTATATATATATATATATATATATATATATATATATCAGAAACGTGTATATGTAAGTACGGTATATATATATATGTATATATATACATATGTGTTATTATTATACATTACCTTCGCACAGCTTTTTGTTGTTGGCCAAACGAGGTAAGAAATCATGGGTGCCAAGGAGCGGTAAGAACTGCAACATTAGAGGGAAAACGTTGCGAATGACTGAAGCAAATTAAACATCCGCCGCTTCTGCCGGTTGTAAGTGGTGAATCTTAAAATGCAGCACTCTCCCCCGCTGCCTTATGTGAACCCACTACTACAAGACTGCTTAGTGTCTGGTAATATGTGTGTGCAAAATACAATTCAACCAATCCATTTCTTCTGGTCTTTTTGTTTTTGGTGTTTAACGAAATACAACTGCGTGTGGTGAAAGAGTGTGTGCGTATTTCTGTGTCAGTGAGTTAATATATTTGAATATAGACAATACATATTTGCAGACAGACATACTTATAACATCATCATCAGTTGTAGCAATACCTATTACCGCCACACATTACTTGTCAAAGTTAGTAACTTTGTGTGTGTATATATGTATGTATGTATGTATATCTATCTATCTCATTTCATATTCGAGTCAGTATAGATAGATAGATAAAGAGTAGAGAAGGGGAGGGAGAAAGACAAATAGAAGGGAAGGGAGAAAAGGCGAATGACAAGCAGAGAAGCAGAAAAAAAGAGTAACAGATAAAACAGCAGAGAAAAAGAAGACAAAACACAGCGGAGAGAGAGAGAGAGAAAGGAAAAGTGATATAGACAAAGAAAGAAAGGAAAAAGTAATATAGCAGGCTATAGCAGATATAAAGAGCGAGGCTTAAAGGGGACGACTACAGCTGATGTGGGACACAGTAGGAATCTGTAGACGATGTCTGGTGACAGTTGAGGATGGTTGTATTATTTAATCCTAAGCGAGCAGGATATATGATACAAGGTATTCCTACTACGACCATCCTGACGACACTTTAATGTCTTTCTGTAAGGCATTGGGATTATAAGATAAGAGAAATTTGGCTATTTCTCGCAAGCCAAGCGACCATGGGTAAACTGCGGCCCGCGGGTAAACTGCGGCCCGCGGGACTTTCTGAACGGTACATTTAATTTATCAAGAAAAAAGATAACGTTCATTAAAATTATTTTGCTTTTCTTTAAGTTTTTCTCAAAAACGGTTGTCCATGCCTGATTGTATAAGCTCCCTCGTTAGTTCGTTGTTGTTGTTAAATCCTAAGCCAGCACTGAACGAGCGGGTCTATAATCTACGGGCATTCCAGCCGTGATCATCATGTCCTTTTTCGTGATATGTAGGAATTTATAAGGTTTAACGTGTCCTGATAAGACAGTAGGATGCGAGCGGGGGGGGGGGATTTGGCTGTTATTTCTAGCAGACTATGTAGAGGCTCTCTCGTTGACTCCTCTTCGGTTCAGGAAGATAAAAAGGAACAACAACAAAAAACAAGTATAAAGATTGAGGCGTTAGAGATGGGAGTCAGAAAAATAGGAATGGGTTATAACGTGCATTGGAGAGAGAGAATAGAAATAGAGTAAAACAGATGGAGAGACAGAAATGAAAAAAAAAATGGACAGTGGAAGTGGAGGAAGAAGAAAAAGAAAAATAATTACGAGGAGTGGAGAAAGAATTATAATGAGTCAACAACAGTAGGATTGTTGTAGACAGTAGTGATTGTGAGAAGGTAGAGGGAGAAATAATAATAATATAGAGGGGAAAGACACAGAAGTTAGCGCATGAGCTAGTATTCAACTGACTTAAGTCACTTTCCATTGATTTTCATAATTATAATAAAAATAAACAAGTATCTGACACATTTATTGAAAGATGCTTCAGTGATGTAGTTGTAGTGGTGGTGGTACTTTTCTTATAGACCTTGTTCTCTTACTAATTATCAACTTAATTGCCTGTTATTATGATTATTTGCATACATAACAGAGGTGATTTCGCTACCACCGCGATGAAGAGTTTATACAGCCGCGCTGGACTTGCTAGAAATAACAATCAAATCTCAAATCATATCGCTATTTTTTTAAGGAAGGACACACTGGATAATGTAGCCATTGGTGTACAAAAATTAGGGGATAGTAATTCGTTTCGAAGGCCTTCGATCAGAAATTTGCTCTCAATGAGCGCAGAGTTGAAAATAAACAGCGGCAACTACAATAACGACATTATTACTATAACTAAGGGAACCTCTCGAGCCAAATTTCTCTCCAAGCATAAACCCTACCGTTAAAAAAATGGCAGGACATATTGGAAAAGATAGGATGGTCACCATTGGAACAACTTTGTTCTGGAGTTAATAACAATCGTATCACACATCATAAACAATACATTAATCCTTTGCCTTTGAAACACAGGACATTTTCCGGCGTGCACACATGAAATGACGCAAATAACAATTTTTTAAAACCACTACAGGAACTATGAGAAAAGCTTTATAATTACTCAGAACGCATGAAACAAGGGGATGACTAAAAGTTTGAAAACAAACAAACACATTTAAGACAAATTTATGAAAATGCTTGAGACAGGCAAAGCATTAAATCAAGCTGAAGTCAACATTGTCTTTTAACCCCTCTGACATTAATAAAATAAGGGCCCATAAATAAGCACTTAAAGGATGAATGGTGATTAAATCAACCATACGCTTCCACAAAATGAAGACCAAGTGCCAATGTTAACAATTATAATTTTCTGATACGTTAACAGGGTTTAACTTTAATGCATTCACTGTACAATACTATATATAGTACAGTATACAGAGTATTTGAAATCACGGCACAAGATCGAAACTAGTACGGCTAATTGATTCCTCAATGAGGATATTATAACAAAGGGGAGGTGTTTACATCCATTTACATATAGTTTGGGTTTAAAACTCAATAGATAGGCGCAGAAATAGCTGTGTGGTTAAGAAACTCGCTTTGTGACCACATTCTATTATAGGCCCCAAACAGACGAGTGCCTTATGAATGAATTTGGCGGCGGAAACTGTATGAAAGTCCTTTGTGTGTGTGTGTGTGTGTGTACACACACATACCGTTAAGGCGCATGGCTCAGTGGTTAGAGCGTCAAGCTAAAGATCGTGGGGTTGTGAGTTCGATTCCCGGACCAGGCTGCGTGTTGTGTTCTTGAGCAAGACACTTTATTTCACGTTGCTCCAGTTAACTCAGCTGTAGAAATGAGTTGCGACATCACTGATGCCAAGCTGTATCGGCCTTTGCCTTTCCTTTGGATAACATCAGTGGTGTGAAGAGGGGAGGCTGGTATGCATGGGCGACTGCTGGCCTTCCACAAACAACCTTGCCCGGACTTGTGCCTCGGAGGGTAACTTCCTAGATACAATCACATGGTCATTCATGAATGAAAGGGGTCTCCTCATAAAAATACAGGAGTAAGCACATAAATGTGAAACAATGTGGAAAGAAGAGTACTCAAATACCAGAGGTAGAGTAATATGCTTTATTAAAAGCAGCAGAAATATCACAAAAGCTGTTACTCAGAGTTTCACGTTCCCATTCTAACAAATCTGTCCGATGAACGGGAACATGAAACTCTTGGACTAACATTTTTTGTGATATTTCTGTTGCTTTTAATAATAATAATAATATATATATATATATATATATATATATATATATCAGCGAGCGAATAAACGAAAGGAAGTGGTACTCAACATATTTAGAAGGAATTATTTATAGCATTTTTTAAAACTCACTTACATATGACTCAAAGTTTGGACGAGTAGTACAAACCCATCTCGTCAGAGATGGGTTCGTCCTATGCGCTCACGAAACTAAGTCAGACAGAGCGGAGTCAAATTGTTTATATATATATATGTATATATATATATATATATATATATATATATATATATATATATATATATATATATATATGAGGTCTGATCAATAAGTATCTGCACTGTTGCCTTAACAACGAAGCTAAAGCACGCAGAATGGAGCCGCTCAGCACAAATTGACCTTGAAGTTTGCAACCACATACAGACTCCGTCGTTGGTCCGTCTCAGTAATAATTTTGTTATTTAGCCTCAAATCAACCCTGATACAGCAAACCTATGTTGCTATAAAAACATCTTTGGTTATTAAAGAAGAGTTTTGTTAAGGAAGTGGACCCGGATGCTGTTGTTCACAAACAACAGCAGTAATTTTCTTCAGCTGAATACAGGTCATTGATTGGTTAAAATTACCCAAATACGACAACTTTAACATGAAATAACTTCTGAAATACAAAGTTTTGTCAAAAACGTTAAGAGTAAACCCTGTTCTATGTGACACATTCTACCAGTATCTGAAGTTTCAAAGTGTTTAGTTTTAAAAAATTAAAAAATCTGTCGGTCAGCAACTTAGAATTGAAACTAGTTCGCTTGGTTTCTACTTGTCTGTTGACGATAGTGTTGTTCAATAAAGACACGGTGTTTATATCTGCTAAAAATCTATTGAAATTACAATGGAGGAAAATTATTGGCTTCCATTTTGGCACAAGGCAAGCAATTTCAGGGAACGGGTTAAATCGATTAAATCGACCCCGGTGGCAGTTGAACGTAAAGACGGACGAAATGCCACTAAGCATTTTACTCAGCGTGCAAACGATTCTTCCAGCTCGCTGCTTCACAGTGTAGGAATATTATTAACATGTAGAATGGCCGCAGTCGAATGACTGAAACAAGTAAAAGAAAAGATAAAAGTAAAAAAAAAGGTCAAATTATATCTATCTGAAACAGTGTTCTCCCGAACACTGCCATCTCCGTACTTACAACTGTTCACACACAGCACCCAATGCCTGAACCAAAAGAATTTATGATAAATTCTAGTTCCAGTCCTTCCTCCTTCTCCGCCTGCACATGCTCGTTCATTCACTCAGTCGTTTAAATAGAAGCACATGCATTAAGACGACACACAAATACACAAGTTGGGCGTAATAAACACGAGCACGTAACATTACAATACATAGCAAAGAGAGAAAAATAAAAAGTGGTTGTGTATCACGCATAGAAATCTTGAACTGGAGGTTCAAATTACGTGTCATCGAACTGAAGATGGAGAAAATTCAAACAAAATGTTCAATATTCACAATGGGGACTTGAATAATGATTACTAAAGAGGACATGCGACAAACACCAGAGAAAGCAGTTAAAAACATTAGAGAAATAAAATTACTCCAACACACTGCCAGTATTAATGAAAGCTTTTCGGTAACAAGATATGTCATTTTATGTTGCAATATGAGGACATTAAAAAAATGATAGTACACAAGAGAATTAAGACTGCATAAGCAACTAACTTCTTAGGTGGAGGACAATAACATCTTTTAAAGCTTTTTAATGTTTGGGCCATTTGCTTATATTGGATCCCGAATCCTTCATCAAACGAGACAAAGTAAATGACTTCCTATTGTCAGCTTAGTTACTTCATAATGTGTGTCAAGTATATATATATATATATATACGCACAGACATATACATACATATACACATATGATAGCTGATATGTTGGTTCCTTTCTCCAGTCACACTTTACATCGAATAAAAAGAGAGGACAAAATAAAAGAGAAATGCAGAGAGTTGACTTGAAAGCTGGATGGGTGCACATACTAGGGTTGATGGCAGACAAAGAGTTAAGGAAGGCTATACATACCGAAAGAGAGAAAGAATCATAGAGACTGAGGAGGGAAGGTGCCTATGGGAGTAAGGGCCCGGTGGTAATCTATATATGTTGAGGTTTTGCTATCAATAAATAAAAACTATAGGCCCAGTGCATTGCTTTGTCTAGGGTTCTATAAAACTGTTAAAACAACACCGATGACAAGTATACCGATTGAGTTGAGGTTGAAATGATATATATAGAGTCAACAAGTTTAGAACAGCTGAGACGATTGTAATATTAGAAGTGTCAGAGCGAAGACACAGCTTGACAGTCAAGTTTGTCATTTAAACCAAGTAGGTGGACATTTTACAACGTTGTCTAAGTATGTGAATATATGTTGAGTATGTGTTACAAAAGAAAGTACTACTCCGGTGTAGAGCATACTTGTGTCTTGCATTAAAGTCAACAACTAAGAAGTTGAACCTCAACTTACGGTTGGATAATTTTTTTGAAGGAGATGATTAGCATTAAATTAACTCCATATTTAATATGCGCATTTTCCCTTGTCAAAATCAAGTGTTTGTGTGTGTGTGTTGATTGACTATTTCTTTAACTAGTTTTAGTCACTTGACTGCGGGTATGCTGGAGTACTGCCTTGAAGGGCTTAGTCGAACAAACTGACTCCAGTACTTTTAATTTTTAAATCCTGGTACATATTGTATTGGTCTATTTTGCCGAACTGAGGAGGGAAGGTGCCTATGGGAGTAAGGGCCCGGTGGTAATCTATATATGTTGAGGTTTTGCTATCAATAAATAAAAACTATAGGCCCAGTGCATTGCTTTGTCTAGGGTTCTATAAAACTGTTAAAACAACACCGATGACAAGTATACCGATTGAGTTGAGGTTGAAATGATATATATAGAGTCAACAAGTTTAGAACAGCTGAGACGGAGAAATAAACAAACACACAGATATATGCATACACGTGTGTCTGTGTGTATAGATATATGTATACAAACACACACACGATGGGCTTTCAGTTTCCATCTACCAAATCCACTCTCAAGGCTTTGGTCGGCTTGAGGTCAAAGTAGAAGAAACTTGCCCAAGGTGCCACGCAGTGGAACTGGATCCAAGACTGCATAGTTGGGAAGCAGGTTTGTTACCCATTCAACCATACCTGCGCCTGAGCGTAGCTCGAAACGTCAAAGACTTTCTCTATTCCTGAGCGTTAAACTAATACATCCTTTTGTTGTTTACACCATCTGTCCTCGTCTGTTGTTGTTTTTTTCGTAAATTCTCCCATATATACACACACACACACACACATATATATATATACATATATATATATAGATACATACATTCGGTTTTTTTATATTCAGTGAGATGTATAGGGTGGTCCGAAAGTCTTGTCACACCCTACTAAAAAGTAATAAGAACAATAGAGGAACAATATAATAATATCAAACACATGTACTGGTTTTAGTTTATCCATTTTCATTGACACTGACACTATCACGCATCGAGAAGGTCTGTATGGACATCATCATTTTCGTAACACAAAATGATGCGGCGCCATGTCCTGTGTGATATTTTATGAAACTGTATTTTGGTGATTGTTATAAAGGCTGTCCTTCAACAGTTGAGTATTCTGATATCGCACTTGTGAAACTCTCTCCTTCATAATAGAAAATTAAAACAATATTTGTAGGTGGTGACAAGACTTTCAGACCACCCCGTACATGAAAGTTCTTAATTTCGTACCTCAGGATTTTAGTGACACATTAGAATTTTAGTAAGTGTTAGTGACATGTACGATATCAAGCTGCAAAGTTTTCCCTTCACTCATTTTTATTAAGAAAAATAAATAGTAATATTATTTTTTGTATTATGTTATTATAGACTAATCTGAATTTTGGGGGGTAGTGGTTAGTCGACTGGTAATTTTTATGGTAAAGGAGCCCCCCCCCCCCCACTTTTTTTTCCGAACACAAATAAGGAGTTTGCGGCACATTAGGAGGTCAGGGTACTTGATTCCATGCAAAAAATCCGAGTTTTTTTTTGTTTTTTTTTTCTTAGTGAAAATCATGCAGATGAAAGTATCAAAATTTACCATTATTTTATCAGTCTGAAAAGGAGGAAGGGCAGAATTGCCAACGGCGAAATTTGAACTCAGAACAAACGTAAAGCCGGAAGAAATGCTACTAAGTATTTTTTGCTCGGAGAGCTAACGATCTTGTCAGCTAGCCGCCTTATCAGAAAAATGTATTGGATTATAAGTAGATTATATACCCTTGACGCCAGTTGTGCAATTTTTAAAGATAATTTAAACCTCAATGTAGGCTGAATAATTCTATCCTGTACCTAAACGTATACGACAGAAACGAGGGCACGAAAAATCCAATGAGCTGTTTTATTTCCAAGATTAATTTTACATGTTTCATAACAAAGAGTGCTAAGTTACTGAGGAAGTCATTTTTCTTTCCTTAATTATTTATTTAGCTATAGGATGTGAAAGGAGTGACTATGACCTTTGTGTGCCTCCATCGGTAAGGATGAAAAACATTCCATCCCGTTTTTAAGTATATCAGGGCTACACTTTCCACTGTCTTTACTCAAGACAGTGGGAGTCTAATCTGGGTGAAGTTTGGTTGCTATTTCTAGCAGGTCGTTTGACCACATAGAGACACTAGTTAACTTGAAATACTGGGGATGTTGGGTGAAGCAGTGTTAAATTGCGGCGATCTTTCGATACCAGTCCGAAATATCGGCCTTTTCCGTAAAAAGTGATTCACTTTTTTTTTCTATTTAATGTTGACTTTTCATATTTTCAAGTCATTTAAAAACATAAACACACTATACGATAATGTAATCAGTATGTGTGCGCACAACGAACGGAAGTTATGGGATCTAGTACCGAAAGATCGCCTGCAACGGCGTGTGTAAATGCTACTAAGTTATTGGATTAACTTGCCAGGCAAAAAATACTTAGTAGTATTTACACGATAAAGTGTGTAAGTTATTTTGGATTGTTTTAACTTTCTAACGTGTTTATTGAAAAAAACGTCATACCCATACAGGACACTGACATGTAGTACATGTACAATAAATAGTACGACAAATAACACCAGAAAACTAGTATTTTATAATAAAAACTGTTGCCATCAATATATGTTATAAATTGCTCTAAAAATCCACCAGGGAAAGTTACAGGGAAACATTCGAATAGTTTAGTGTCAAACACAACAATGATACCTAACCACTGTTCGAGAAGTTGGATAATGTAAAGGGATTAGTAAAGTTTGGTAACAAATAACTCTAATTTTCGTTGGGGCAACAGGATAGAATTGATGCAAACTGAAAGCAGAAAACCAAGAAATAGCTCTCTGCAAGTTGAAGTCAAATTCTTTTGGTTGCGAGGAGATAAATGTAGCTTGGCTAAAACCGCCAGACAAGGAACTGCAATTTTGAGGAAGGACAGGCTAAAGAGTTTACAATAAAGTTGGTCATGGGAGTAAACACAGTAGGCATAGCAGGAGATGAGGAGGGTACATCAGGCGGGCTTGTGGTAGGAAGACAAAGAGAGTGGTGGTAGAAGTGACAGAGGAAGGGCACAATGTTTTGGTGCACCAACCACATCAATCACTGAAAGCCTAAAAAGATCATGGGTTTAGGCAGTCAAATTGACCCCATTGCAGGGACATAACCAAACCAACACAGGTCATTCATACTCATAAACACACTACAAGCTTCCTCGTTTTTCGTTTACGAAACTTACTCTCAAGGATAGGGGCTACTGTATGTAATAGGAATCCCAAACTACGCAGTTGAGATGCGAACTTATCCACACAGCTATGTCTATACATGTACAAAATAATTTAAACCTAAATCTTTCTCAGACGACCTAGCAATTTTTTTCTTGGTAAGTTATATTGTTGGTACTATATTTCATGGATTGTAAGATGCACCTCAATTTTGGCAGGATATTTTAAAAAAGAAATGCACAGACACATATATTAGACAAAATGAGATAACAAAGCCAAAGCTCTGAGGATTTTTGAAGACACTCATAATGATTCACAATTTCACAACTATATATGTGGCCTAAATGCACAAATCGGCGAAAATGTAACAAATATGGACTTGTTCAGAAACACCCGCGAGTGGGGAACAGTTCTCAAAAATATCTCCCAATTTTTTTTATCCCTAAATTCCTATGTCCTCGGAATCTACATAGTCCGAGGTATATTTGTAGAGAATTTCATTAAAAAATATCCATTTTCTTGAAAGTTAAGACGAACTGAAGTGGAAGACTTTGCCCCTAAAATTTTGTATATTCAGAATATACATAATATAACACATATTTGGAGACGATTTCATTAAAAATATCCATTTTTCTGAAAGTTATGATCATCCAAAGTCGGGGGTGCAGAAATCTGTAGTTATGCCGATTCAAAAATACATAAAATGAGTAGTGCAAGTAAAAAAAGTACGTCAATATGCAGAGGAATATTTAAAATTTGGATTTATATCGCTATCCACGGATAAACTGTCACCAAGTTATTTATGGGCGAACACTCCGGATCTTGTGAATTTTCCAAAGCCCTCCCCCCACACCTCAGAAAAGATTTTCCTACAAATTTAATCATAATCTTTGCTGGTTGAAAGGTATTTATATAAAATTTCATTTAAAAAAAAAACATTTTCCTAAAAGTTATGAGGGAAAAACTTGAATCTTGTGAATTTTCTGAAGTCCTCCCCACCCTGTTGCTTTCCAAGCCTTTTTTTTTTTTACATATTCCTTTCCTACACATTTTGTTACATCCGTTGCACTATTTCTTAAAAACTTTGTTTCCGGGTAATATTATAAACATTAACCAAATTTTGAATAACAAAAATTAAATATCACAAAGGGGCATGAGGATTTTAGAAATGATTCAGTGGGGCATGGCCAGAATTCGGTTGGGATCCACTGCCCTAAACCCTAACCACCGGGTATGCGTATTCTTTACCTTTGCCGGATAATGCATCACCGTATTACACCACTTAACTTGATTTCCTAGGCCATTTTGGGGCAGAAAAATGCCCTTTATGAACCATCATATATGATAAGTTATGTTTTCACAAATCAATAAGGTGGCCTTATTTATTTGGTGTTATTTAAAATACATTATTTATATTTGACGGATATTTGTCCTTATCTTGTTTGTTGTTAACACAACGTTTCGGCTGATATACCCTCCAGCCTTCATCAGGTGTCTTGGGGAAATTTTGAACCCGAGTTCTCATTCCTAAAGTATTTTTTTTTGATGTTGTTATTATTATTATTAAGGTCACTGCCTGGAATCGAACTCGGAATCTTGGGGTTAGTAGCCAGCGCTCTTAACCACTACGCCATATGCCCGTGGGCTTTATATACCCTCCAGCCTTCATCAGGTGTCTTGGGTAAATTTTGAACCTGGGCTCTCATTCCTGAAAGGTCACTGCCTGGAATCGAATTTGGAATCAAGATGAGGACGAATATCTGTCAAATATAAATAATGTAAATAATGTACATAATTCCTCATCTCTTAAATATAGAACTGTATTATTTAAAATAGTTTATATAGTAACTACACCATACCAAACAGTTGACTTCTACTTTAATGTAAATTATATTTGCACTTTGTGTGTTGGTTTGGAACAAAAAGAATTTTCTGACCCCAAGGCACAGCTTTGTGTATGCTATTGGTTTATTTCATACAGTGGATTCATAACTGTTGTATCCCTAATAATTAGTTCCAGTTGTTTCACAAAAAGTTCTGGGTCAAATGGGTAATCTTTTTACCTTTTACTTATTTCAATTATTGGACTGCGGCCATAGTGGGGGCACTGCCTTAAAGAGTTTAGTCAAACAAATTGACCCCAGTAATTACTCTATAAGCCTCTTTTGCTGAACCGCTATGTTATGGAGATGTAAGCAAACCAGGACCGATGGTTAAGCAATAGTGGGGGATAAATGCAACATACACACACACATATATATGCATGCTTATATACGTCATTCATCTGTGAAATAGCCAATTGCGACCTATTTATTAATTGAAGGAAAAGATGCCACTCATAAAACTCCTTTCAATTGTTAGAACTAATAAGAGTGGGAAGGAAACAGTTTTATTTGTTATCCCCAGGAGCAGGCACAGAGACTTTGTCTTTTGCAGAGCAATCCCCCGCTTTCTCTCTCAACATCAATGCGGTTGAAGTATTGTGCATGTACATACAATATACATGCACTTATATTCATAAATATACATATATAGACACATAAACACATATATAAATACATAAGCATAAGCAATTCAACTAGAAAAAAAATGAAATAAATAAAAGGTTTCTACAGAAATTGCTGACAAATACTTTCAGTTATATATACTTTCCCCGAAAGATCATCAGTAAAACTTATATGGGAAGGAATCTTAGAGAGTATAAGATCTAACAAAGAAAAATTATGTGAGTGTTTAGTGAAGAATATGAAGGAGGATCATGAAAATATGAGACAGACTTTGCAACTTGCTAGTTCAGAGAAGGGAAGTCCGATGTAGTAAAGGGGACCGAATTTTAAAAAATACAGTTTGGGATTATTTGGAAGGAAACCAAAATTTCAAGATGACATTGTTGATACTGCTGGGGAGATATGAATTGATCATAATTGAAGTTGTACACAAGAATAACTTACATAAACTTCAGTAGGTCATTTTCACAATGGCTATCTACTGTTCAACATTCATATTATTCAAGCTGCACCTAGATTGAAATACACTTTATCTCAACTATCACCTTACTTGTATTGTTGAAATTGTATACCGACTGAATGGAAAATATACCCAGAAGCATTTCACTGATTATCTATAATATGCCTAAGCTTATATCTATCCTGTTAAACAAGAAATGACTAGAGTTACTGAGGTTTTAAAACAGGTCACTCTGAAACAAATATGTCGTTCAAAATGGCTCACAGTCAGATTATATTGAAGGATAGCCACTATTTCTTATTGAAAAAGACATTTCTTTGGTAATTGTTTAAGTAATGTTCACAATAAAATAAAAAGAAAAAAAACTAACAAAAATGTTTGTTTGTGTATGTCAGGGTTATCATCCCCCCCCTCCCACCAGCACGATACATTTATTTATAAATTATTGTTTGTCTTTGCATTATTTAAATATGACGTTTCAGTTGATTAACTTTCGAAATATTTTCATGTTTGTTTTGGTCAGTTACATGTTTCTACATGAATCTATTATCATCGTTACCATCACTGTTATTTTATTATAAATTATATTATCCATTTCAAACATTTTCTAATTTTCTTAAACTAAGCACTTCGAAACTTTGGATACTGGTAGAATGTGTCACATCGAACAGGGTTTACTTTTAATGTCTTTGACAAAATTTTGTATTTCAGAAGTTATTTCGTGTTGAAGTTGTCATATTTGGGTAATTTTAACCACTCAATGACGTGTATTCAGCTGAAGAAATACACAATACAAAACCATCTTTATACATGCACACACAATTTATAAATAAAGCATAATTTTATAAGAGTGATGACGAAGATTAATAAAACGAAGATTAATAAAACTTATAGCACATCTTATAAGCATAAAACATGGTACAATAGAATTTTTGAAGATATTCAGATTGTTGTTTTGTCACCAAAATACATGGTACATGTGCTGATGAAATGAATGAACCAAGACAAAATCATAGGGATGGTAGAGACTTTGGTGATGTCATTGAAAAGATTGTTACAATGAAATATTAATCAGAAACAATACATTCTTTGAGAGCAGTAAATTGAAATTGGAAAAAATTAATTGATATATTGTGCACACAAATTTGTTATCTAAAAATTTGAATTAGAAAATATGGATTAGTATAGGAAGCTGTGATTAATTGGTAAGATTACAGATGTAATATAATGGTTTCAAATTTTGGCACAAGGCCAATAATTTCAGGGGAGGGAGTAAATCAGTTCCATCCAACCCAGTTCTCAACTGGTACTTATTTTACTGACCCTGAAAGGATGAAAGGCAAAGTCAATCTTAGCAGAATTTGAACTCAGAACATAAAGACAGACGAAATGTTGCTAAGCATTTTGCATGCTATATTAATAGCTCTGCCAGCTCACTGCCATAATAGATGTAATATGATGATGAATATTTTATTACTAACTCACTTAGACTTGGAGATGTTATTGATTTCATCCTAATACACAAATAAGGCAGATATTAAACAATGATGATGATGAAGAGTAACATGTCCATGAGAAATGATGGTGAACTAATATTTGTAAAGATTAGGTAATCTTTTTGTATCTGGTCATAAGAAGAATGAACTTGAAAATAATCAATATTCCATAGCGTTTTCTAATCAAGGTTCCCTAGAATCCAAAAGTTCTGCAAATTATATTTAAAAGCATTTTTGAGTCACTTTTGTGTTTTAATTCAATATTCGTAGTTTTATTATAAACATACAGCAAATTCTTTAAGATTGAGAAATCCTGGCATCTGTAGGTTGGAAGGCAACTCTTAATAGGGAATTGCAGATATACATGTGTGTGTGTGAGATTGTCCACCATCACCATCATGTCTGCTTTTCATGCAGACATGGATTGAATAGGTCTTCACAATTCAAAGTTGCAACTCTCATAGTCTGGTGTCTGTATATTTAACTTTTGATTTGGTTTCTATGGCTGGACGCCCTTCCTATTACCAATTTCTTTACAATATAAACTGGATGCATTTTATTCAGACATCAGCACTAGAGAGGTTATACTGTATTGTTTTAAGACAGAGGACCTCAGTATGAAAATGCTTAACTTTGCTAAAATGACAAAGTATATATCTGTAGTTAAATTCTTTAATTAGCAATGAAGTTATGGTATTACTGGTTACTAAAATAAGTCAGGATGATCCAGTAAAAAATGTCTTTGCTAACAAGACCTATCAGATGTAATGGGTTATATTATAAGTTTTAACTATGTGATAAAGAAGATTGCTTACCATGTACATGGTTTCAAGTTCAGTCCTATTGTTGTTTCTGTCTACAAATCCAATTGGCTTTGATTGGCCTGGGTCTATTGTAAAAGACACTTACCCAAGGTACCATATAGTGGGAATGAACTCAGAATCAAGCGGTTGGAAAGTCTGCTTCTCAACTATTTTCCCCTAAATTTTCAATTTTAAAACATTCATGTTAAGGACTTAAAATTTTGCCTGATGACTTTTTCTATTGATCTGGTTAAATGAGCCATCAGGCAAAGCTAACAGACTTAAGCTGCATGAACTTTACATTAAATTTGACTCTACTCACAGTAAGGAGTCTAGAGAACCCCAATTGGTAGGTGTTCTACATTATTCTTAAACTTATTTTTAAAAAAATTTGTCAATTTAATATTAACTATAAAACATAGTTTTCTTTTCAAATTTCCCATGTGAATAGCACTGCTGAATAATTACACTATTTAAGTAGATTAAGTAATTACACTAATTAGAGTAATAAAACAAACAATATTCAGTAATTTTTCTTTACTTAACCTCCATGCAATGAACCAAAAATTTGAAAAAACTGAATACTGTTAACATAGATAGAGGCTTCCTTGGCTTGTAAAGCAACCCAGCATAATACAGAGCTGGAATGTATATGAAACCAGTTTTAAAACAATGCAGACACATGACATCTTATGCTACAACATACAGCAAGATAGACAGTAATTTATTTATTCTGATTATGAAACAAGATATGGTTAGGGCTAATAATTAGAATTGGCCTAAGGCTTAATAAAGCAATGAAAAAAAAAATAACCAAGACAAGCTTTATATGATAATTTTATAAAAATTTCCATAGTATCTTGTAATACAGGTACAACACCAATTTTCCAGACACTGATGGTCTGGAACCTCTTATAATTCACAATAATTTATAAGCAGAGCTGACAGACTAGCTTACTGGGAGGTCCTGTTTTACAGTAACTTGCACAGTACAGTATTAATAAACTTGTATCATTTATACTACTGTACAAGCCTGTATTTTATTTGATTATTTAAGTAAATTTAATATTTGTTTAATTTAAGGCAGCAATTTGGCAGAATTGTTAACACGCTGGGCAAAATGCTTAGTGGCATTTCATCTGTGTTCATGTTCTGAGTTCAAATTCCGCTGACGTTGACTTTGCCTTTCATTCTTTCAGGATCAATAAAATAAGCCTCAGTTGAGTACTGAGGTTGATGTAATCTAATTATCTCCTCCCACAAAATTGCTGACCTTGTGCCAAAATTTAAACTCAATATTTGTTTAATTTCAAGCGTGGCACATGAAAAGACATTCGAGCGAGATCGTTGCCAGTGCCGATGGACTGGTTCCTGTGCAGCTGGCACATAAAATACACCATTCCGAGCATGGCCGTCGCCAGTACCCGCCTAACTAGCCCTCGTGCCGGTGGCACGTAAAAGCACCCACTACACTCTCGGAGTGGTTGGCGTTAGGAAGGGCATCCAGCTGTAGAAACTCTACCAAATCAGATTGGAGCCTGGTGTCGCCTCCTGGTCCACCAGTCCTCAGTCAAACCGTCCAACCCATGCTAGCGGACGTTAAATGATGATGATGATGATGTAACTATCCCTAGTTTGGAAAAATCAGTAATCTGGAAAGGCTTTGGGACCAAAGGCTCCAGAAAATCAATGTTGTATCTGCATTTAATATTTGTATACAGTGATAATAAACCAAATTAAATTGGATAGCTTCTTCACCTCAACATTGAAAAACATAAAATGATTAACAAGTATCAGAGGAAACACTGAAACTTCAGCAATGCATTCTTGTGGGATTTTAAAAATTTGAATATGTTTTCAAGGAATTTAAGAAATATTGTTAAATTCATTAGCAGCAACAGAAGCAGTTTTAATACCGAGAGGTAATATTTATCTTATCTTAAAAGTGGATGTTGTGTTAGATCCAATTTTAAGTGGTGATAACATAAAATATCACCTATTGTTAAATTCAGTTAGTCTTCACATGCATATGTAGATACAGATCATACATTAACACAAACATATACTCTTTTCTTTTTACTCTTTTACTTGTTTCAGTCATTTGACTGCGGCCATGCTGGAGCACCGCCTTTAGTTGAGCAAATCAACCCCAGGACTTATTCTTTGGAAGCCTAGTACTTATTCTATCGGTCTCTTTTGCCGAACTGCTAAGTTATGGGGACGTAAACACACCAGCATCAGTTGTCAAGCGATGTTGGGGTGACAAACAGACACACAAACATATACACACACATACATATATACGACGGGCTTCTTTCAGTTTCCGTCTACCAAATCCACTCACAAGACTTTGGTCGGCCCGAGGCTATAGTAGAAGACACTTGCCCAAGGTGCCACGCAGTGGGACTGAACCCAGAACCATGTGGTTGGTAAGCAAGCTACTTACCACACAGCCACTCCTGCGCCTATATATACACACTTGCACAGACATACACATTGATGAGAGTGCACGCGCACACACACACACACTCTCTCTCTCTCTCTTTGGATAAAGAGCTTTAGAGAAACTGAATAAAACACCTGCTGCAAGCCAGGAATAAACTATAAATTGAATGCATGTATGAGCATGCGCATGTATATAAATACATACACACACACATACAATCTTTATACATTATGTACCTGCACACACAGAAATACATAAGACTTGTTAGGTCAGTACGCACCTCTGTCAATATTGGGCCAAAACTATTTTCTTTCCTCACCACCAAGTATTTTTCTTAAATCAGTTATATTTTCAGCAAAGAGAAAAAGAAAGCACTTTCTCTCTTTTGCCATTCCCCCAGTGAGCTGCAGCATCTACTCTCCACCCCTTTCACTCTCTTATCACATATTCCATTGTCAATTGACATATTTCTTTTTATGCAGATACTGTGTGTGTGTGTGTGTGGGGGGGGAATTAGGAAAATTACCTCACTCACCTTTCTATTTAATTATTTTCAGCTCTATCCCCCCCCCCCCCCCCCAGCTGTCCCTTGTCTCTCTCTTATACTTTTCTCTTTTAGTTTCTGAACACACACACACACTGGGAGAGGGAGAGTGAAAGATAATTTTTTACAATATATTATATTGGACAAAAAAAGATGCAAATATGCATACATGCATATAGCTGTTATGTTATGAAGCAGTAAAAGGAAAAAATAGACAAAATGTAATGAATTACCAGTGGAACTGTAGAAATTATGCAAGCCTTATAATCATAAGATTTTGTGATGTAATCTTACCATACTTTTTACTAGATGCATAATCAAAGGCAAACTATCATATTTAAAGTGCTAATCAAGATTGTTATGTAATACAGGGACTTTAAACACTCACATGGCCAATGTACCATGCTGCAGGATTGAACCTTGAACCATGTTTTCTGCCATAGCCTTGGGCTCATCAACGCTACATGATTAAAATTAGATAATTGGAGACTGTGCAGAAGCCTGACATTATCTGTGTATAGTTAAATGTCATGAAACAAAAGAACTAACATTCATTACTAGAAAACAGAGTTGAAAACTTTTTACCACAGTATAGAATCAGTTAATAGATAGTATTCTGAATTTCAGGTAAACTACAGAGAAAATTTATATAGAATTGTATCAAATCTATACTACTGCTGTTTCAATTCTATGCAAATTTGTACTGGTGTACTTTTAAAACTTGGAATTTTGGCCTAAAAACTTAAATTAAATTACATATACTCTATTTCTGATATGGAAAATTTTATCACCCTGTCTATTCATCATCATCATTGTCATCATTTTAGAATCTGCTTTTTCATGTGGAATTACTTGGTGAATTTTCTAAGGCCAGATGCCCTTCCTGTCACCAACCATCATTTGTTTCCAAATAAGATAATATGACATTTTCTCTGAAGATTGGACACAAAAGACACTGTTTGCATGACAGTGGCACTTGTTTATAACTATCATGTCAAGGCAAGAAGACAATAACACACACGATGGGCTTCTTTCAGTTTCTATTTACAGTATAGTGTGTTACATAATTTTTCCCCAACATGTATTGCCAAATTACTATTTCAGGATTACTTCCAGTTATATAAACAATCTAACACAAGAAAACTGCACAGCCGTAACTACTGAATTAGATCAAATTCATGATCACACCTGCATGTTCTCTTCAATGGCTTATAAAACTAAAATTATCAAAAGAAGACTAAAAATATTTTTATACAGACTTAACTAATCAAAACATATCAGAATTAATCTTAAGAAGGGAGGGGCATAAGAAAGAAACAAGCACAAGTAAAAATTATTCAAAAGTAGTTGAGACTTGAATGAGAAAAAATTTATTAAAACTGAAGAATAAATGATATACTTAAAGACTTTCTTACTAAACAAATTAAAAATAAAACAGTTTTAAAGTTGGTCATGGCCTAGGGTACTGTTGGTACTTATACAAGCTTCATCATCATCATCATCATCATTTAACGTCCACTTTCCATGCTAGCATGGGTTGGACGATTTGATTGGGGACTGGTGAACCAGATGGCTACACCAGACTCCAATCTGATCTGGCAGAGTTTCTACAGCTGGATGCCCTTCCTAACACCAACCACTCCGAGAGTGTAGTGGATGCTTTTTACGTGCCACCGGCACGAGGGCCAGTCCAGTGGTACTGGCAACGCTTATGTCCTCTAAATAATACTGCAAATTCAAAAGATACTAATATTATCAAAAAGTATAAAGAATGAACATTTGTGTTTAGTATAAATAAATGATGACATAGAAACCAAATCTTGTATTTCATTACAAAGACACAGTCACCATACATATCAAGAAAACAGTCTTACACTATATCTAATCTTAACACAACTAAAGAACCTAAAATCACAAAAAAAAAAAAAATTAATTTAAAAACAAAATGTTCAGCTTCACAGTTTCTGGTGATCTTTTATAGAAAAAGTGAAAACATACAAGCTTAACCTGAATAATATACTTGAAATCCACTCAGCTGCTGGCCTACTCCAAAGCACATATGCAGCCCACATTACTGTATTACCCACATAGTTGAGGGGGCATTTCTACAACATATACAAACTTTCTCAACCATACCTGAACACAAAAATCATCTGGCTTATTGGCAAAGTTTCACTCATCAACATACAACCACCAGCTCACAGATGTGTTTATTTTTCCCTATCCCTGTATCATCTACAGCTACCATCAAATACAAAAGTTTTAGGTAGTAGAAAAGAAGAGAGGCTCCACTGCCATTGGAATATCTTTTACCTTTTATTTTTTACTAGTCTCAGTCATTAGACTGTGGCCATGCTGGGGCACTGCCTTGTATGTTAATTGTTTGTAATACATTACTTAATGTTATGTACTTTCACAAGGAGTAGACACTAAAAAGGCTTTCCATATGGTATACCCAGTGTAAAATATAAGTGTACAGAATGGATTGTGGGATTGCAGACAGTCTGACAGTGAAATAAAGACTTTGCTTTTAACAGATGTACAGGAGTGGTTAGTAGTAAGAGCAGCCAGGAAATATATTCTTTCAAAATCCTTTCCATAAGAGTAGCCAAGAGCTTAGTTACCTAGATTAGTGTTTCTCATGGGAAAGGAACAGTAAGGATTGAAAAGATAACACACAAATTGCCATATTTAATAAAATCAAGACAGTATTAAACTTGGCCTTCACCATGGAGTAGAAAAGAATATGATTTGGATGCAAACTTTATTTTGGTATCCCTTTAATATAAAGAGAAATATTAAAACTTACACAAACGTTTTGTCTTGTTTTTTTCTTTGCAGGAGTGTAGACTGATATTAATCAGTTTGAGGACTGTTGACCTAGGCATCCTAATTTAGCAATGGTATGGTACCCAGAGTAAGAACAAATTTGAAGAGGTATTATTTCTGCTGGCAACAAGAGGATTCTCTCTGCAAATGACTCTCAGATTGTTTGATGTTTGTGTACAAGTTTGATATTGCATGGTAGGGAAACATGGACATTTAAAGCAGAGGATGTGTGAAAGCTGGAAAGAAAGGAGATAAGTTTGCTCCATTGGATGTGCATGAATGACAGAGCACAAATGAACTGAGAGAAAAAGTGGATATAAAAACAATCAAATGAAAGTGTGCAACAGGTATAGACATATGATGATACATATGGAAGATAACAGTTGGGAACAGAAGCACCAAGTGACCCAAATAGAAGAAACTTGCAGAAGGGGAAGACAAGGGAAGAAATAATGAAAACTTTGCACTCTTTGAATTAACCCTTTGCCTGTCCTGTGCACCATGTGATACATTGGACATATTTCCATGGTATCCACACATCATTTATGATACAAATTCCCAATTTTTTTTTCAACTGGGATTTATGAAAGGAAAGCTTTATATTATTCAGAATGTATGAAAGAAAAATGGGCTATTAAAAGTCTGAAAACAAGCATGGATGTTTCAGACAAATTTATGAAAATGCTTTCGACAGGTAAAAGGTTAACAAGCTGAATATCATCTTCACCCACTCCCTTTCTGTCACTCATCATCCCTAAACTGTTTTGCTTCCTAAACACCTAACCCAACCCTCTTTTTCCCAACACTGAAACACATTTCTTAATCCTGATTTTCCCAAGTCATCAACCTATAAGGGGATGCTGAAAAGTTCATGGCTTTAAAGGTATTGTGAAAGGCCTGGTTGGAGGTCCAACACAATTCTTTTTACAGGGATTAGGAAAACTGAAGGACCACTGCAATAAGTGTCTGAATATAAGAAGGGAATATGTTGAATAAAATCATAATTAACTGATCCTTCTGTATTTTATTTTATCCAAAGCCAGGAAATCTTCAGTATCTCCTCGTACAGATGTTCAAGGTGAACATCAACCACAAAATCTCACCAGTCTAATTGGATTTTCAACCACTCTATTACTATAATCAATAATAATACAAAGAAGACAAAGTGTGCTTCCATTTCCTTTGGAATTAACACTGAAATTACAGCTTTCAAGTCTCTGTGAAGTGGTACCACCAGTGGTTGGCAGACTTAATCCATCACCAGCTTATTAGGTATGTTTAATTGAGTTCATGCTCTTACAAGCATTCAGGCCAAGTCTCTAGTTTGTGGGTAACTTCTTCCCACCTGCATCAGAGGCCTTGCTATAAACAAAAGAGTTATGTGTGCTGCTCTTCTCTCTCTGATTAAATGGTAAAAAAAAAAATTAAATAAAATACTGAAAAATAAGCAAAGTGTTGAGTAAATTAACAATGGATCCTTATTTCAACTTGTTGAATTATGACAGTGAAACTGGCTGTATAAGTAAAATATATTTAATAATGATGAGCTCCATCAACATAATGATATAATGAACACCAGTGTTGTTAGGAGAAAGGAGAAACTGGGAGTTGTTTGCTTGCTGATAAAGGATTTATTAAACAGAGACATTTGTACAAAACTATTTTCAGGGAATTTAACATGAAAATCGATCTGCAAAATGTAACACAGAAAGTGTGATATTGAGGTTATTGTAACGGAAATAAAAGGATACTTTATATAATAATGCATATAACAAAGTGAAATGCATATAACAAAGTGAAATTGCAAAAGTTGTTAAGTACTCGTATCTTTGGTTAAAATTCTCAAGAATATGAAGGAGGAGGACAAGTGTGAAACTAACAATAGCCAGAACATTAGGAATCAATTGTTCATCAGATAACTACAAATAAAGACAAGCATCAATATTATATAAAAAATAAAGTCTGCATTGCTTGAAGTAGATAATATTATAAGAAAAAGTATTTTTTGTCTGAAGCCTTCAGAGCTGATGGGAAGAAACTTATTTTTATTATTCACTAAACAGTACACTGTGTATATAGAGATCAACTTTATCTTTCGTCCTTACTCAATTAATAAGGTAAGTAAGCCTGTCTGGCTTCTGTGCCAGTGGCACGTAAATAGCACCATTTGAGCGTGATCGTTACCAACGTCGCCTTCCTGGCACTTTTGCCAGTGGCACATGAAAAGACATTCGAGCAAGATCGTTGCCAGTGCTGCTGGACTGGCTCCTGTGCAGGTGGCATGTAAAATACACCATTTCGAGCATGGCTGTTGCCAGTACCGCCTGACTGGCCT
Organism: Octopus bimaculoides; assembly: GCF_046866305.1. Classification (NCBI taxonomy): domain Eukaryota; kingdom Metazoa; phylum Mollusca; class Cephalopoda; order Octopoda; family Octopodidae; genus Octopus; species Octopus bimaculoides. Next base: position 81,901,908 of record NC_142928.1, read on the forward strand.
TCGTGCCGGTGGCACATAAAAGCACCCACTACACTCTCGGAGTGGTTGGCGTTAGGAAGGGCATCCAGCTGTAGAAACTCTGCCAAATCAGATTGGAGCCTGGTGTAGCCACCTGGTCCACCCGTCCTCAGTCAAATCGTTCAACCCATGCTAGCATGGAAAGCGGACGTTAAACGATGATGATGATGATGATGATGATGAAGTTCCAGTCAAACACTGAAGTTGATTTGCTCAAATGTTTCCTCCTTCAAAATTTTTGACTTTGTGCCTATGTTAGAATCCTTATCAAGGACACCCTGTCTACAAAACAACATTTATGTTTTAGAATAACAAAAGAATATTCTGAATGTTACCTATTTAACTAAGACCACTGGAATAATTCCAGTAAGCTTTTTTTCTTTCTACTAACAATTACAAACATGTGTTTTAGATTGGTCATGTAATGTAAAGTATCCAGTTTATTTTATGACTGCCATAATATACACTTAAACATTCTATCCATATGCATTCAAATAAATATGCATCATGAGAAAAGAGAAAAACCATGAAAAATAACATACTTAATACTATTAAGCAGAGATTCCAATTTTAAGCTGCATTGCAAGAGAAAAGAAGAAAAAAAAAGCCTAAGTGCTTAAATTTCCATGGAATTATAGATAAATAAAGAATTTTTCTATAGTTTAGTGATTTGCAGATTATATTGAATGGTTTACTTCACTTGATGAAGGTTCTGGAGAAGATTAGAGGATAAATTTAAACATATATTGTCTCGTTATGTTGAAACAGTATGTGAGTTGTTGATCAAACTATTAGCCTCATCTTTTGCATTTGTATTTATAATGTTGCAATCATTATGCATATGACAGTCTTTGAATGTTGTGTGTGTGTATGTGTGTGTGTGTGTGTGTGTGTGTGTGTGTGTGTGTGTATATTACCATGCACATATCATTTCTCACTTGCAATATCTTATTTATATTCTGTTATTCAATAAAAGTAGCTTTACACTGAAATGTCTAACTTCAAAAATATGGAACAAGTAAATTCAAAGTTTCAATCTTCAGTGATGTGATCAATTAATAATAATGAGAATGATGATGATATTTCTAGAATGGTTACAAGATCATACATCAATGGAAAGGGATGTAGTCGATTTTTAATTGGCTCCAGTACTTGTCTAGTAATTATTTTATCAACACTGGGATTTGAACAAAGAATTGTGCCAAGAACAATAATAATGTAATGTGTTATGTATATATGTTAAAATGAAAAGGTTGATAGACTTTCAATTTCTCTAATCAGTTCTTTAACCCTTTAGCATTTAAACTGGCCAAAATATTCTACCCATTTTATGTCCAAACTGGCTATATCCAGCCTATCATACCTACCCTACGATATCATTCTAAAAATAAACAATCACATCATTGAAATCTCAACGCAACAATGCATGATTAATTCAAAACAATGTGAATAAATGAGCATTACATTTGACAGAGTAATCTGATGCTAAAGGGTTAAGCTTACCTACAGTCACTACTATTGATTTCTTGACCTCATTAAATCAGTCACTTATTCTGGACTGAGGGCATTATCTACAAGTCATCACTCTCATGACATTGTCTTCAGCTAAGAACATTTTTCTTCTTTCGTCTGCACCTGCTGCTAACTTAGACCAACAGAATAATTCCAATATTTTTTCTGTCTCTAAACAATTACAAACATATGTTTTAGATTGATCATGTAATGTATGCAGTTATTTTATTCCTCTTATACACTTTAACACTCCTCTGCCTTCTGAATAAATTTGGTAGATGGAAACTTTGCAAGAGTGTTGTATATCTGTGTATGTTGTGTGCGCATGTGTATGTGGCTGTGTGTCTGTTTGCATGTGTGTGCATGTGTATATGGCTGTGTGTCTGTTTGCATGTATGTGCATGTGTGTTTATATGCTAGTGTCTCACCTCTTCAGAACAAGTGTTAGTCTATTTACGTTTGCTAAACTTAGTGGTTTGGCTAGAAAGAGACTAAAACCTTTCAAGACAGTATCCGCGAGGAGTGCCACAGTCCAATGACGGAAACCAGAATAAAAGAATGTGCACCAGAAGGAAGGAGATATGGATTTAATGAAACTGTATCACAGGGAAAGAAAAGCATTGTTATCCTATTCCATAAGCTTACCTACAGCCACTATTATTGATTGATTGACCTCATTAAACCAGTCACTTATTCAGGATCAAGGATATCATCTACATGTCATCAGAACAAAAAAATATGCACCACAAGGGAAGAGATATGCATCTGCATTGCAAGGAAAGAGAAAAACCATGGCGAAGAAAATTTAACAAAAGTTAACAGGGATTCCACTTTTAATCAACATTGTTAACATGTATATAATTTGGTGATTTGAAAATTACATGTAGAGTTGTTTGATACAAGACATAAACACAAATTTAGACAGAATAAAGCAACAAGCACACTAACATGATATGAACCATGTATTTAATCATTACATACCAAGTGACTGCATCACCAGCTACACTAGAGAGCATCTTAAATTACAAATTGTTTCCGCAATTATAACTGTAATACTTTATCTCGACAAGATAATTTGTCAGTCACTCAGTACCAGCTAGTGGGGCATGAGCAGCTGGGTAGTTGCTTGGGTGTTCCATGGGTCAAAGGGGGCCAGTGTTAATCTATGTATGCAGTGGTTGTATATGCAGAAGTCCTATTATTTTGCTTTACTTAAGAAGGAGCAATGATACTGTTTGATAGCCCTGCTAGCTAACGGGACAAGATATCCAACATAGTGAGATATCCTAACTTGGTTTGATGTCTACAAGAAGAAATGATACCATGAGTCAAATAATGTTAACATTATAATGTGGGGGAATTTCAACCACGTTTCGTGGTCTGCTACCACAACAGCTCCTTTATAGGATCCAGTTAGCTCAAGACATCATCAGGAGGAACCACGTCCGGTTTCGGCCCCTACTCCTCTACCGTTTTGACGTGGCGGGGCCCCTCCTTTCGGAGGTGTCTTCAGCTCTGGTGCTGGGTGCATGTCTTCTTTCTTCTATTCCCTGGCCTCTTCGATGCAGCATCAACGAGTGTCAGCATCCGACTGATCGTCATGTCAAGTTCCCTTTTTTATATCTGCTGCTAGGCTCCAGCAGGCAGCCCCAGCTAGTTGTCACGTGACACTGTCTAAATTTCCCGCTGCTAGGGTCCAGTAGGCAGCACCAGCAAGTTGTCACATGACAGTCTAAACTTCCCGCTGCTAGGCTCCAGCAAGTTGTCACATGACACTGTCTGAACTTTAACTGACAATGGAGGGCGCGAAGCCACTTCAGTGTCAGCCTGTCTCACCTAGACATGCTATGACTTTCAAGCCATATTCGGTCTTCCCGCTTCAGCCATATATAGAAGCTGGCTTTTTCGACCGCCTCCTGTATCCTCCTTATCAGTTTTCTCAGTTCCGAGTATTTGTAGTTATCTGATGAACAATTGATTCCTAATGTTCTGGCTATTGTTAGTTTCACACTTGTCCTCCTCCTTCACATTCTTGAGAATTTTAACCAAAGATACGAGTACTTAACAACTTTTGCAATTTCACTTTGGACAATATGGTAGTCATCAAGTACAGCAATGTCTATATTTAAAAATATACATTTGTTATATGCATTATTATATAGCGTTGTCATTTTTCTTTCAATGAAGCCTCTAGCCCCCACTGCCAGATAGTAGTACTCGACAGTCCATCCCTGTTCTCTGCACTCTTCGATTAGTTTTTCATATCTCTTCTCCTTTCGTTTCTCTGCATTGTCAATGTTTTCTTCCCATGGTACTGTCAGTTCTAGCAAGATTCCTATTCTCTGTTCTGTGTTCCATATGACTAAGTCTGGTCTTTTTGTTGTTTTTATAAGTGGAAAAATTGCTAGACTTCCCAAATCCGTGGCCAGCTCCCAGTATCCCTTCCATCTTTCATCTATCTCATATATTTTATTTGGAGGCCTGATCTTATGTCCTTTTCCCTCCTTCTGGAAGTATATTTTCCTGCGCTTTTCCACTTTGGGGTACTCTCCTCTGTTGTATCCCTCGATCTTCTCCTTGAGTGCTGCACTTATGACGCCAAGGACTTGATTATGGCGCCATGTATACCTTTCCAGTGCTAGTCTGCAGCTTGACAGAACGTGTCTCACCGTCGCTTTCTCCCCGCATCCACATTCATCGGTTGTTTTTATGTTCCATCGAACTAAGTTCGCCGGTGAGGGTAGAACGTCGAAGGTAGACTTGATCAGGAAGGCTGTTCTTGCTTGTTCCCAAGCCCAAAGTTCCTTCCATGAGATTCTGCGACTGACCACGTTTTCCTACAATTCATAAGCATAAATTCTTTCTGAAAGTTAAGTTCTTTGCTCTTCATTCATCACATAGAAATTTACAGATTTTCATTACCGTAATTTTGCATGAATATACACTATTTCAGCATAAGTGTGTGGCTGAGAAGTTTATTTCTCAGCTATATGGCTTCAGATTTAGTCCCACTGTGCAGCACTTTGGGCAAGTATCTTCTACAATAGCCATGAGTCAACCAACGATTTATGAAGGGAATTTGGTAGGTGCAAACTGAAAGAAATCTATCCTATGTAGATATGCACACACACACACACACACACATATATATATATATATATATATATATATAAATATGTGTGTCTGTCTTTACAAACTATGCTGAGTTACAACTATAGATAAATAACATCACTGTTTGCAGTTTAGCTACAAATAGTAACATTACCATTTGTAGCTGGGCTATAACTGGTTTTGCTCGTTGATATTTCCTGTCAGTAAATTGTCCATTAGTTCTGTGCTTTCAAATTCCTCTGGAATAAAAAAAAAATGCCTTATTTGAAAAAATATTTAAGGGTAGGCAACATGAAGAGCATCTCTGTCCATAAAACCCTGCCTCAGTTACCCACTGTCTTAGCTATGCTAGCTTGGGAAAGCAGACATTAAACTGAACAATATATATGCATTTGTGTATAGATGTGTGTATAATCTATACACACAAACACACAAACACACAGGGTGTTCAGGCTAAATTTGATGATTTTTTATGTCTCCTCTTTTCTGAAACAACTTGGATCATGGTTGAGAAAGACATCACTCTGCCAGCAACACCAAGGCCAAACTGGTTGCGAAGATCAAGGAAGTGTTTGAAGACCATCCCAAGGACACAGTTAGGAATGAATGTACCAGGTTCCAGAGGTGTCTTGAGGCTGTTGCTCCATAGGGAGCTTGCCTCCTCTGTTAGTCATTAAGATAATGTTTCTGTGGCTATTGAGTTGTTTTAGACTCTTATTTCTAGCAATACTGGTGCTGATTAGTGCTCTTTGTCACTTTAGTGATGTATATATTTCTGCCTTTAGGTTGTAAAATTGTGAATTAACCACCTATATATACATATATATATATATATATATATATATATATATATATATATATATATATATATATATATATATATATATTCTTCTTCTAGTCAGGTGTTGCACTATGCGATGCTGTGGTCATCACGATGTCTTGCCATCTTCTCCTGTCCTCTACCCCATGGACAGCTGAGAATAAAGACAATCCTGTGGCTGTGATGTCTTTCAGCCAAGAAGTGAGTGGTTTGCCTCTTTTACGTCTGCCGTTCACCTTGCCAGTTATGATCGTTCGCTCAAGTCCATCCCGGCGCATGACGTGGCCAAAGAACCATAGCTTCTGCTTCATGATGTTTCGCCGAAGCGTCATCTCGCAACAGAGCTTTTCTAGTACCCAGTTGTTCGTCATTCTTTCCGTCCACGACACTCTAAGGATTCTGCGATAACACCACATTTCAAAAGCACTCACTCTTTTCTCATCTACCTTCAACATTGTCCATGACTCGCAGCCGTACGTCGCAATAGAGAAAGCGGCAGCTTAAAGTAGCCTTATCTTCAGCAGCATTGACACGCCACGACTCTTCCAGATGTTCTCCATATATTGTACCGCTTGCCTCGCTATTGCGAGCCTACTCCATATCTCTGGTGTGCTTGATTCACTGGTGCTGATTGTGGATCCCAAGTACACAAAATCATCCACTTCCTGAATCATCTCTCCGTCTATTATACTTACTAAAAACTATACTATATAATTTATACATGAGAAGAGTTAAGACTAATAACGAAACCTTAGCAATCATTTTACTAAGTTTTGGTATCTACACATGAAAAATAGATATTAAATTTAGTGGGTATGAAATAATATTTATCTTTAAGTGTTTGCTTCCAAGAGAAATTATACACTGTCAAAATAAGAGAATAATAAAAACAGTAAGAGAACCACAAGGAACAAACTGACATTTTATTTTAATTTTGTTTTCTTTAGCTACAGTATTTATTAATTTAATTCACCAAAGTACAAGAATAGAATATAAAATAAACAAATCTGAATGGAAAAAATCTGGTCAGGCAGGGGCTAAAATAAAGCTACAGTATCCATGTCTCATATAAAGAAAGAGGATAGAGGGAGAGGCGGGAGCATAAAAAAGTAAAGAGAAAAGAAAACCTGCTCAACCACTACTAACAATCATGTTCCTTCACATTGATTAAATAATAAAGTGATAAATAAATAATATGGTTAAGTAAAGAATAAATAAAATTTAGTTACTGAAAACCTGTTCTATCCAAGTTTGCCTTTAACACTTTTACCTTTTTTGTTTTAATCTTTAATTCCTTTCAGTCATTGGACTGCAGAAATGCTGGAGCACTACTTTGGATTTTGGTTGAATGAAGCGACACCTTGGGACTTATTTCTTAAAAACCTTATACTTTTTCTATTAATCTCTTATGCCAAACTGCTAAGTTAAGGAACATAAACAAACCAACACTGATCAAGTGGTGATGGGGGACAAACACAGACACACATAGATATATCCATTGTTTGTGTGTGTATATAAAAAATGTATGCATATATATATATATATATATATATATATATATATATATATGTGTGTGTATATATATATATATATATATATATATATATATATCATCATTTAGTGTCCATTTTCCATGCTGGCATGGGTTAGACAGTTTGACTAGAACTGATGAGCCAGAGAGCTGTACCAGGTTCCAGTCTAATTTGGTTTGGTTTCTACAGTTTGATGCCCTTTCTAATGCCGACCACTCCAAGAGTGTAGTGGGTGCCTATTACATGTCACCAGCACTGTATGTATATATATATATATATATATATATATATATATACACACACACAAAACAGGCTTCTTTCAATTTACATCTACCAAATCCATTCACAAGGCTTTGGTCAACCTGAGGCTATACCTGAGGAGAAGACACTTGCCCAAGGTGCCACACAATGGGACTGAACTTGAAACCATGTGGTTGGGAAGCAAAATAAGATAAAATAATGTGCAATGATATTAAAATATCAATATAGCTGGTACCATGACAGCACATAAATGACTATGTCATAGAAAGGCTTCAAGTAAATTTGTACACAGATTAAGTATTTGCATAGCTGGCTTAAAACCAAAACCATGAAAGACTATAGTGTTTGATAAAGGATACAAATCTCAATATTGAATTATCCCAAGTAAATGTTTATTTAGAAATTTTTCAAGCCTAACTATTCCAAAGATACTCTGTAAACATCCCTTGTATGGTTGGTTTCATGTAATTTTTTTGTCTTTTCATGGGAAAAAAAATAAAAATAAAAAAGGATTGTATACAAATAATGAGAGTGTGGAATATTGATTTCAAATTTTTATATATGAAACAAGCATGGCTGTGTGGTAAGAAGTTTGTTTTCCAACCACATGGTTCCAGGCTCAATCCCACTGCCATCTTGGGCAAGTGACTTTTATTATAACCCCAGGCCAACTAAAGCCTTGTGAGTGGATTTGGAAGATGGAAATTGAAAGAAGCCTAACATGTTTTTGTGTTGGTCACCCACCACTCCTTGACAACCAATGTTGGTTTGTTTATGTCTCTGTAACTTAACAATTCAGTGTAAGATAGAATAAGTATCACGCCTAAAAAAAAGTACTGGGTTTGATTTGTTCAACTAAAAGCCTCCAAGGCTATGCCTCAGCATAACTGCAGTTGAATGACTGAAACAAGCCAAAGGTATATGGTAAAAGTAAAAGATGAATTATTCAAGAGTTCTAGACCAGGGGTTTTCAAACTGTGGTCCGCGGACCACAGGGGATCCGCAAGGACAAAACAGGGGGTCCGTGGACAGCAAATACTCTTTATGGGCAATTTGATTTTATATATGTTTTTTAATCGAAATCTTTTAATCTATATATATAAAGATGAGAATGTGTGTCTGTCTGTCTCTGTGTGTGTGTGTGTGTGTGTGTGTGTGTGAATCCCTAAAACTCGAGAACTACGCAACCAATTTCATTCAAATTTTACAGATGCCTTACTTAGGGTTCCAGTTGTGTTTTAGTCAAAAAAAATTTTTTAACTTCTTACAGAGTTCGAGCCCACGGCAACATAATATCTCCTCCACTATTTAAGTATTACGTGTCAAAAGTGAAACAAAAACACTCATGTCAAATACTTTCACTTTAAAAATAAAACTATTCCACTAACTGAAATAATCACATTTCGATACTGTAATGACAGATAGTTTCAGAGAGAGAGAGATGTATATGTATACATATAGATGTATATGTACACGTTATTCCACTAACTGAAACAATCACATCTCGATACTGTAATGACAGATACTTTCAGAAAGAGAGAAAGAGAGAGAGAGAGATGTATATGTATACATATAGATGTATATGTACACGTATATGTATAGATATATATATAGATATAGATCTATATGCATACATGTATATGTATACATATATGTAGATGTATATATATATATATATATATAGATGTACATGTAATATGTACACATATATACATATATATACATGCATACAGATACCTATACATATATACACCCATCACACACATACACACAAACACACACATTAGTCATTTGTTTTCTTACCCAGACTCAAATACAATCTTACAGGACTTCATTTGTTACAGACCATATGGACAGCAAACAAATTATGAGTATTGAGAGAGACGGAGGGATGAAGTGTTGTGCATTTGTGTGTGTGTGCGTGTGGTATTATCCAAATATATTCTAATATTTCTTCTTGGCATTATTATTCTGTAGAAAGAAAGGATTTATAACTTGGTAATCACTTCCTGAAGATGATGCATGTACAGAGGAAATTCCACATTAGTTTGGATAGTTAACTTCCGATTTCTCTTGCCATAGAAAGCCACTCTAAAAAACTAAGAGTGCTATTTCCATCAATACACACATTCTACAATGTTAGAAAATGAGTAGTAATGATGAACGGGAGAATTCCTAACGTTTCATAAGTTGATGAAATAAAATATAATCAGACATTAAAAAAATAATAAATAACTAATGACAAGCACTGAAAAATATCTTTAGTAAATAGTACATTACTCTATTTTTCTACTTTGTTTTGTATCTATGTACTTGTGTGTGTGTGTGTGTGTGTGTGTGTGTGTGTGTGTGTGTGTGTATGTATGTATGTATTTGTCCCCCACCACTACCTGACAATCAGTGCTGGTTTGTTTATGTCCCTGTGACTTAGTAGTTTGGCATAAGAGACCAAGAGAATAAGTACCAAGCTTAAAAGAAGTATTGGAGGTAATTTGTTTGACTAAAACCCTTCAAAACAGTGCCCCAGCATGGCCACATATCAATGACTAAAACAAGTAAAAGATAGTTACTATTGTTAGTAATAGGCGGAAAGTCAGAAAATCCATATTATGTTGGTTGTGTGTGTGAGACTAATAAAAAGCTAAAGAAATATGAAGTGTTGAGTAAATTAACAATGGATCCTTATTTCAACTTGTTGAATTATGACAGTGAAACTGGCTGTACAAGTAAAATATATTTAATAATGATGAGCTCCATCAACATAATGATATAATGAACACCAGTGTTGTTAGGAGAAAGGAGAAACTGGGAGTTGTTTTTTTTTGCTTGCTGATAAAGGATTTATTAAACAGAGACATTTGTACAAAACTAAGTTATATAATACATATGTTAGAAACAGGATATTGACAGTGGAACATGAGCAGTAAATAAAGATAAGATCTAAAGAGGATGATGAAAAATTGCTTGAATGTGAACTTTTACTTTGCAATGTTTGAGGTTTGTATTTTTCAGAGGTTTAAATTCCACAATACACTTTCCAAGCAGGCAAATGTTTCTCTTGGAATAATTTCATGCCTTATGGAACCCTGTTATGGAAAGTACATCCTTCAAATTCAAACTTATGGAATGCTATAATGCTACACTGGTATGTGTTTTATCAGGTCATTAAGAATGAAATGTCTGATTTTCTTATGCATCAATTTTGACAGTCATTAACTCTGTTTTATCCTGACAATTCTTTGTTTTACAACATTGAAGAGTTGCATCATCACTTTTTGAAATGCAATTCATGGTGTCAAATTATATTGTGAGTTTTCTCTTGTAAATCAATTTTTGTGAACCCTTGGATAAATCAAAAATTCATGTTGTTTATGAATATGAGTTCCACCTTGGAACCAATGCATCCCACACAACTCAAAACATCAATAAGTTGTTTGGTGAAGATGTGGTGAATGAGCACACTGTATGTCGATGGCTTGAGAAGTTCTGGTCTGGTGACTTTACTCTTGAAAATCAGCTCCATGGTAGACCTGACACCAAGGTGGATAATGCTATCACTTCTGCCAGCTCACAGCCTTACACTTAATAATTGTTTCTACTAAAGGCACAAGGCCTGAAATTTTTGGGGAGAGGACTAGTTGATTACATCAACCCCAGTGTTTTACTGGTACTAAATTTATTGGCCCCGATAGGCAAAGATGAAAGGAAAAGTTGACCTTGGTGAAATTTGAACTCAAAATGTAAAGATGGATGAAATACTGCTAAGAATTTTGCTGGCATGCTAATGATTCTGCCAGCTCACCACCTTACACTAGCTTAACAATGACAAAGCTATTTTATTAAATTCTTATTTTCAAAATTGATTGAATCAAAGACAATCTTTTCCAATTGAAATATGGCAAGAAAAAGGTTAAACTTGAACAGCATACAACTAGAACCCTTGAAATCACTTCAAATGTTAGGCCCATTACTGAGGGCCTTTCCTGATAAATGTACATTCTTAACATAGCAAAGATTGAATCTCAATGGCTAGGATTTCTCTTCTGAGCCAGAAAATACTTGAGCTTTCATCAACGGCTAACCTTCTACAAATCTGAATAAGACCCACAATGGAGTACTGCTCCAACATCTAAGATGGTACTACTGCTACATACAAAGTTATCTTAGACTGCATCCACAGGAGGACCATCAACTGATTAGCATGAGGTCAATCACAAACACACACTAACCTCTGATCCACTAATATGCCTCCCTGCCTCTCTCTGCTACAATGGCCTGTGCACTTCAAAGATAGCTGGTTTGGGTTTATCTCCACTTAGGCACTTTTGACTACTTGTCTCATCCTCTCTTATCACTCACATTGTGCCCTTCAACCTTGCTCAAGCTCCATAGTAACCACTACACATAAGTCTTTTTTCCAAGAATATCAATCCTCTGGAATTACCTCCTTGAACATGTCATGTCATTCCTGTAGTCATCAATTTACAACTGTTTAAATGAAACATTAACAACATCATGTTACTGATCTCAGAAAGCCCACAAAGGCCATGGACATAGCTCCTATCTCCAGGCCAAGCTAAATAATCTGTATGCAATTGTGTGTGTGTGAGAGAGAGAGAAAGAGGAACTGAAAAAACATGTAACTGGGTATTCGAGAAGATTTTATAAAGTCTATAGAGGAAATAATGAATTTATTTAATTTATAGTAAAAGAGAGCTTAATTTATGGATGCTGAAGTGTTTGTATAACAAAGAAAAGCTAATAGCTAAGTATCCCTTACACTTGCAATGTGCCACTGAACACAAAGAACAATATATTTATATGAAACAACAAGGCCAATCCTTTAATTAAGTTGCTAAGAAATAGCCTTATGAAATAAAATAATTGCATTTTTTTTATATTGCTGTTCATAATATATACAATGGTGAAAAACACTGGTAGATAACAATTATTAACAAAACATGACAAATGAAAATGTCTGTCATTTGAAAGGTCAGCAGAAACAGTATTTCCTTCAACATATTACTCGCAGTATGAAAGCTATAAAGTGTTATTTTAGCTTTCAAATTAAAAGCAATGGGAGAAGATAATGACCAAATTAATATTATCTAGTTGTTGTCATTGTCAACAAATGTCCTTTTTCCATGTGGGCATAAGTGGGACAGTTTGACCAGAGCTGACAAACTGGGAGCTGCATGAAGTTCCAGTCTGTTTTGGCTTGGATTCTATGGCCGGATGTCCTGCCTAATGCCAACCATCTTACAGAGTGTGTTGGGTGTTTTTTACATGGTACCAGCACGCATAGGCACCTTTTACATGGCTCGACACAGGAACTTTGTATGTGGCACCAGCATGGGTGCTTTCTATGTGGCACTGGCATAATGCATTCTTGGACTGTAGCACATATTTCATACCTTATCTAATCAGTTGTTCATCTGTTACCACATGTGTGTGTGTGTGTGTGTGTGTGTGTGTGTGTGTGTAATGAGAAGTGGGGTGTAAAACAGGCTAAGAGAGAGACACTACATACAGTAATCAGTTAGTAATAAAAAAGACAGGTGAAAGATAAATAGTGTTAGAGAGAGAGAGGGTTACAACTAATGTGAAAGGAAAAGGAAAAACATACTAATATCTAAAAGGAATTTTAGAATTATAAATTTGCAAGGAAGATGAAACAAAAATGGTATAATTATTATAAAAATAATAGAAATAACCATGTAACAAAATATATTAGGAACTTATCTTTTTTAGAATTATTCATTAAGAAGCTCACTCTACAAACATGTGGTTTTGGGTTCAGTACCAATGTGTGGTAGCTTGGACAAGTGTTTTCTACAATATTCTTATGCCAACTAAAACCTTGTGAGTGGATTTAATAGATAAAAACTGAAAGAATTCCATTGTGTGTGATGTGTGTGTACATGTGCATGTAGATAGACATATATGTGTGTGCTTGTGTCTCCTTGTTATCATATTTTATGATACTTGTAAGCAAGTGTCACTACCATCATATAAGCAGTGTCACTTGTTTGCAGTCCTCTGTGAAAATATATCTGGCCTAGAAGAAATATTACCTTGCTTGGAAACAAGTGAGGGTTAAAATTTGCTTAGGAAATGCAAACCCAGGTCCAACCCAGGATGTTCAAAGCATTTTCATTACCCCCACCCCCATTACAAAAAAATTTTAGTGGGTCCACTTGTACCCCTTGTTCCCAAGCTTATGAGAAAATCTACTTTAATGAATTCCATCTGACTCAAACAAGCTTTGAAAAGTGGACAATAAATGATGATGATGATGATGACACAGGGAAACAATGAGAAACATATAGTACTTTAATATCATTAGATATAATAGTTGTAAGGTGACAAAAGTAACAAGACTAAACATTTCACAATTACTTTCTTCTACATTCTGAGTTCAAACCTACAAGGGCTAGATTTATTTTCATCCTTCTGAATAAAAAAAAGTTTAAAAAATAATAAATTTTACCAACCTAATTAACTACAGCTCCACTCTACAAAAATGTTCTTTGTGCCTAAGAAATCTATATTATCAGATAATTTTTAATCCTAGCTAAGTACTTGGTCATTTGTTCTAAGATTGACCATTTAGCATTCAGGTTACTCTGCCAAATATAATGCTTATTTATTTACATTGTTTTGAATTCATCAAGCATTATCTTGAGGCTTCAAGATTTTGATAATGTGATAGTTTATTTTTAAAATAACATTGTAGGCTAAGTGTAAGAGGTCAAATCTGACCTGATTGAACATAAAACAGAATATGTAGGCCAGATATGGCTGGTTTAAATGCTAATGGGTTAAGATGATCTCAACAAGAACTGAATTATGAAGTAATTTTTTTTGCTATGAGTTATGATTGTGGCTAATACCAACCTAGTGTACTGAAATTTCTTTTTCAAATAGTATAAAGGTAAAATAGGAAATAATAACAAAAAAATAATAATTTATGGTAACATAACTTTGCATTACCAATTTCGGTGCTTCTAGTTACATTTCTGAATATAATGTCTCAGACATTTGGTATAAATGATGTACCATAGAAAATTCAAAGAAGAATCTCAAATCAATGAGATGCACTAGCTATACATCTGGGACACTTACATATGAACATGAGCCTACACGCACACACACATTTTTATATATTGATATTGAACACATAATGTAGTGTGTGTACCATAAAAGAAAAATTAGTTTGTAAAAAGCTTTAAGAGATTTTACTTTTGCATTCTCCCACAAGTAACAATAATTGATAATAATAATACAAGATAGATAACATAATATATATATATATATATATATATATATATATATATATATATATATGTGTGTGTGTGTGTGTGTGTGTGTGTGTGTGTGTGTGTATAGTTTAGGACAAGCAGTAAGTTGTCATAATAGCACAAATATTTTTTAATATATTCCAAAGCCATCACAAAGAGAATTTTCACGAACATACCATAAAATAGAAAGTGGTTTGTAAAAACATTAATTTGAACAAAGATACACTAAACATCTACAGTAAAAAAGAGTCATATATCCTCATTACAAGGATATGTCCATAATTTGCAATAAAAAAAAAAAACAGCATAATTTATATAGTTACACTGAGGACGCAAAAGTTCCAATCTGAAGTACACTCTTATTTATTAATTATAATATAGATGATATGTCAAAGGCAAAATTGAAATATCTGACTAGGATATTGTTTGTAGTAAATAAGGAGACAATACCAATTTATAGACACAGCTTTTTATATTAAATAGGTTTAATTGTGTATACGTTGAAGATGACTTAATTGGTAAAGCAAGCCAAGATAATGTTTACTAGGAGTGTAAGTGGTAAAAATGATAGCATGCCACTTTCAAAAACATGCACAACAAAATGGCAAATGTACATTAAGATATATGTTGGTTAAGTGTTTAAGAGTATCAGCTTAAACTATACTGGGGCATACTGTAAGATAAAGCACTGTTTTTTTCTACTTGCCCCATACAAGAAAAAATAGCATTCCTACTCAGTAGTTAGTTAGCATTCAGAACAAGTAATATGCTAAATTCTGTAATTTATGCTAAATCAAATTTACACAACAATCTGGCTGAAAGATTGTATATCAAAAATTCATTTAAAACTATATGAAAGGTGCAGGCATGGCTGTGTGGTTAAGATTGCTTTGCAATCACATGGGTCTGGTGTCAGTTCCATTGTATGGCATCTTGAGCAAGTGTTTTCTACTACAGCCTCTGGCTGACCAAAGCCTGGTGAGTGGATTTGGTAAGTGGAAACTAAAAGAAGCCTGTTGTATATATATGTGTGTGTTTGAGTATCATTGTGTCTGTGTTTGTCTGCTACCACCACTTGACAACCAGTGTCAGTATGTTTACATCCCTGTAACTTAGTGGTTCAGCAAAAGATACCGATAAAATAAGTACTGGAGGTTGATTCATTCAACTAAAAATCCTTCAAGGCCATGTTGCAGCACGACCACAGTCTAATGACTGAAACGAGTAAAAGAAAAAAAGATGATACTAAACTCAGTAACTATTCCCCCATATTTTTATTATTTTTTAAAAATTTACAATGTCTGGAAGAAGGGACACAGCCCATAGCCTCTGCAGGCTCTCTAGACCAGTGAGATTGATGCCTTTAATGTTGCTCTTGTATTTTTGTTAGTCAAGATACTAGATATGAGTAGGGAAGAAATTCCAGAGAGTTAACATTCTGGGAAAGAAGGGATGGATGAAGTAATTAGAGCAGGAACTGGCATTTGAGTACAACAGAAATGGTAGGAGAGGAAAGACAAATAGGATATAGATATCCGTTTGTATCTATCCTTTCACTAAAACTGAACCATATTCATAGATTAGATGCTTAATTACATCAAATACTAAATCCACCTAAGTAAATATATACCAAAGAGTGGGATGCTTCCTGTTGGAAGCAGTAGCAGTACTGTAAAACTGATTAGTGTTTTGGTGATCTGCACTAATAAGTTAAATTCCCTTCATGGGTGTGGGGAGAAGAAAGGTTGTTTCTCATACACACACATATATAATCATCATCATTTATTGTCTGCTTTCTATGTCAGCATGGATAGGACAGTTTGATAGGATCTAATAGATTTGAGGACTGCATTGAACTCCACTGTCTGTTTTGGTAATGTTTTCTATGGCGGGATGCCCTTCTTAACACTAACTACTCTACAGAGAGTACTGTGTGTTTTTCTTAAGGTACTAAGACTAGGAAGATTGCCAAGTAACTTGCAAGATAGAAAAATTCCTCCATGACAGAGTGGATGTGTAGTAGAGAGGGAGATGGTTTTATGCTTAGAATATATACATATAGATTTAACTCATGTAGTAGACATATAAACAGGCTAAATCTAACTATTTCTTTATAGACTGAAAAAAATTATGAACAACCTTAATTAATTTTCAAAAATGATTGAGTTCTCACCAGAGGTGTCTACATCAATGGACCAATTCATAGTGTACATAGTGAAGTGCTCCAGGGATTGGAGAGGGTAAATGGGTGAGTGAGTTCACAGGATTGCAAAATGAGAGAGGGAGATGGAGGGAAAAATGTACTGGATGGGCACAGGTAGATGGAGGGGGTATTAGGAGGATGTACTGTGGGGAAGAGATTCAACAGGGACATATTGTATGCAGACAAAATTCGCTGAGGCAGATTTTCTCGAGTTGGATGCTCTTCCTGTTGCCAGCCCTCATTTGTTTCCAAACAATGGTAATATTCAGCTTAGTTCTTCAAACATGAACAGCTCCATGACCAGACATGTTTTCATGGAAGCTTGTATGGTACTTTGAGCAAGTGTCTTCAGCTATATCTCTGTGTTGACCAGAGATATAGCTGTGCTGACCAGTGCCTTGTGAGCAAAATTTGGCAGTTAGAAACAGTGGTGTGTGCGTGTGTGAATGTTTATTGGTCTCTCACCACTTGACAATTAGTGTAGGTTTGTTTACATCCCTGTAACTTGGCAGTTCAGAGAAAATACCAATGGAATGAGTATGAGATTTAAAATAAATAAAGGAGTCAATCTGATCAACTAAACAAAGGTGGTAATGCAACAAAGCTGTAGTCCAATGATTGGAACAAGTAAAATACAGAAGTGTCTGTTTATGTATACATCAACCAAGACAGATGTTGTATATATATTGTGTCCCTTTATCTTCTACAGTTAAAAAAAAGGGACTAAAGTAAGTACTGGGACCTAAATAACTGACTAAACACTTAAAAAGGTGGTGCTCCAGCATGACCACTGTTCACTGACTGAAATTAGTGACAGAATAAAAGAATGTGCAAGTATTGACAAAACTAACATAAATCAAATTTCTTTCCTAATGAGAAAAGCAATATAAAAACAAGTATTTCAGCAATGAATAAAAGAAATATGATTTCATTGCAAGTTAGGGAGAAAAGAGGACAAGTATATAATCCATAAAAATTAAATAAATAAAGCAATGATATGAAACTTAAAACTTCAAACCAAGCCTTCATAAATCCTCTCCTTGTTTATGACATGAGTGTATGTGAAGGTGTGTGCATGTAGGTGAGAAAAAAAAAGAAATAAAACATGCAGCAGACAGACAAACTGACATGGAAAGAGTATGTGAATTAGCGTGTTTTATCTATCACTCTCAAGGACATATGACATGGTACCATATATGATGCTTTTCCAAATTGTTTTAGGTATCTACATAGCCACAAGCAGACAAAGACACCCTCCTGACCCTTCCAACCATGTCTCAGTGAAGGCTGGAGGGAGACAGATTTGCACCAGCATTAGGCTGCTATCTACTCTTTTCAGTTAAATGGACTAGGGCAATGTGAAATGAAGTGCCTAGCTCAAGGACACAATGTCCAGGCCTGCCCAGTCTAGGAACAAAACCTACAACTTTATGACTATGAGCCCAACACCTGAACCACTGAAAAAAGCCAATGTGTGTGTGTGCATCTGTGTTTGTGCACATGTGCATTTATTTACATTTGCACACAACAAAAGTCATAAGCTAGAAGCTGTGCTGTTGTTGTTAGTTTCTCTTGTTAACAGATTGTCCAACTGCTTCATTCTACATTCAAAGTTGTGTGAAATAAGAGATTCCTCATAGGAAAAACAGGTGAAGGTTAGCAACAGAAAGAGCATCCAATTGTAAAACAAAGCCTCAATAAAATAATCATCTAACCCATACAAGCAAGGAAAAACAGACATATAATTAATAAACGAATATATTTCATAGGTTTTATGTCTGCTTTTTCCACACTGACATGAGTTAGATGAGACTTAACCAAGGTAGTATCCCACAACTGAATGACCTTCCAGTTGCCAACTCATATTTGTGCTTCAAATTAGGTATCTTCAGTCCACTGGTTTTCACATGTTGAAAATAAATGACCCCCACCCAGCACCACCATATTGTTTAGAGGTGGGCACCCAAACATTGCCAATACTAAGTCTCACGCACACAGAAATGTATGGGTGGAAGTTATATACTAGAGTTAGGGTAATGAGGGATGATGATATGCAAGCTAAATAAATAGACTGACACAGAAATAACAAAAATAAAACAATAACTCAATAATCAAAAATGAAAAAAAAAAACCCACTTCCTTTTTACAAAGTCATTGTTTTCATTTCCAACCAAAGTAGTAATTAGTGAAACACATAAACTCACACATAGTCACATGCAAACACACAAACTCATACTCAGTCACAGGCAAAACATACAGACATAGTCTCACGCTCACTCAGACATGTACACACACACTCATAGACACACACACATACATGCAACACACTCACAGACACAAATATTAAATGTGAGAAAATCTTATTTGTTGAAAGGTAAAATCCAGTTTTAGCCAGGTCAACAACAACAAAGTTACTTCTTCACATGTATTTGTTCTGAATTTACTTCTAAATATAGGCACAAGGTCAGAAATCTGGAGAGAGTGAGGGGTTAATTGATTAAATCATCTACAGTATGTGAATGAATGGTGTTTTGTTTTATTGGCCCTGGGGGGATGAAAAGCACACAGTTGGCCTGTCAGGATTTGAACCCTGAACATAAAGAGCTGTAACTAATCATGTCTTGAATGCCTTTTGATTATAGGTCTACTTCATCAGAGTTGATTTTGTATTAGACTATAGCATCCACCAGTATAATGAATGCATTGCTCTTGTGAGAATCATTTCATCTATGTATGCATGGAAGAATAAATATAAAATGGTGAAAATATCTGAAGAGGGTTTGCATTGCAGGATGACAACTTCTAGAAATAATATTGTGGCTGAGAACTTGCTTTCCAACCATGTGGTTCTGAGTTCAATCCCACGACATGGCACCTTTGACAAGTGTATTCTGTTATAGCCCTCAGTTGACCAAAGGATTTGGTAGATGGAAATCGAAAGAAGCCTGTTGCATATGTGTGTGTGTGTATGTTTGCCGCCAGTGCCAAAAAGTGCTGTTACCAAAATAGACCCAATGTCAACTCAGCCATGCCAAATCACCAATATTAAAACAATCATGCCCAATTGTCACATTCCAGAGGATTTAACAACCTCTCTAGTGCTGATTCCATAAAAATATACATTAAGTATACATTGTAAAATGGATGGCAAGCACTTGGAGAAAACATAGGGCTGTGAAATCCCTTTAGTTTTGTCACACCAAAATTTATCAACCTTTCTAGTATTAGTGCCACAAGAAAATAGACCCAGTACACTCTATCAAGTACGTGGTGTTAGAAATGGTACCCAGCCTAGAAACCAAATCAAAATGTCACGTTTTAACACCATTCTATGAGAGCAGTGGCTTCTAATAAGTGATTTGGATTATAACCTATTCAAGCTATGTCATGCCATCAGACATAAAATATGATAATGATAGTGACACCAGTCTCAAAGATTGTGAGTCCAAATCGACTGTGATTGTGGACTGGATAATTTATTACTTAACTATTAGAAATAGATACCAGAAAATCTCTTGGAACATTACATCTGCAATAGACAAGTATCTTCTCTTGGAGAAGACAGTTTCTAATCTATTTAATGTTGCAGAAACTTGTGTGATTTATAATACAAGTACCAGCCAGTTTATATTTTCATATTGCATCCTAGATGTTAATGGGATTATAATAAAAAGAATAGCATTTGTTCAGAGTGTATAGTTTAACAACCAATGAGTATTTTAAATAAATAAAAATAAAGTCTAAACTGGAATTAAAGCCCTGATAGCAGCAATGTCAGTGAAAAGATACAGGAAGCTGTCAAGTTAGATAGATGAATATTGGCTTGCTTATTCAATCAGATACTGTTTAGTCCAATCTGAATGAACTGGTTCACAAAATATCACAAAGATTGACAGAGACGTCTGTGAACAGGGTGTGGGCAGGGTGGTAGCAGCAGCATCAATAGTAGTGAAAGTAGTGGTGGTGGTGGTAGGAGTAGGAGTAGGAGGAGGAGGAGGATGAGGAGAAAGTGGAGGAGGGTGGGTGATGGGTGTTTGAGTTCATTCTGTTATGATTCCATCCCTGAAATGTCTCTACTGGTTAGTTACTAATAAATTTCACTCATGCAGAGCACCATGAATGAGTCATGTCACTGACAAAATCAACAACACACACTATTATAAAAACATAAAATCCGTTAGAATAAAAGTGTTCTATTGATTGAGTCTTCTCAGTTTGAAATGTATCAAATTTATATTTTGCTGTCTGTTAGGAACTTCAAACATAGACAAAGAAAAAAGAAAAAAAGAAGGAGGGGCAGAATTAGCTGAAAGTGATGCCAAACAGTGCCAAGTTATTGAGGTTGAATAACTAAGTTGTAGTTTTTGCTTTTGTTTAATTCCAGGTCATCCTTGATGGATCAGGTTTATGATAAAAAAAAAACATTGTCGCTTTCCATTTTTTAGGGACTATATTTTCCTGTGTGTCCATTCTTTATTTAAGATTGTCGGCAGGGCTGCCTTTAGGCATGAGCAAACTGGACTGTTGTCCAGGGGCCTCACTGGTCTAGAGGCAAGGGGCCAAATTCTAATCTGTGCATCTTGTGGCTTGCTGTCAATAAAAAATACTATAGGGGCCAGTACATTGATTTGCCCAGGGGCTATGAACCTGCTTTGATAGCCTGATTGTAGGGTATGATTTGAAGGAAATTTGGGACCTATTTCTAGCATGTCAAGACTACTAGAAAACCCACCAAGCTGATAAAACAGTCTAATTGAGTATGATAAAACAGTCTAGTAGAGTATGATTTGTAAAGTATGATTTGAAGGAGATTTGGGTACTGTTTCTAGCATGTCGACTTACTGTGTAAAGGCTCCTTTCACTGGAGCTAGTTGATATCATACTGAACACCAAGTCACTGATTACTGGACAACACACCAAACTGATAGTGATCTACTGGACTATGAGTAGAGGCATGGCCGTGTGCATGAGAAGTTTGCTCCACAACTGTGTGGTTTTAGATTCAGTTTCTATTGTGCAGTACAATGGGTCAACCAACACATGTAAATGAAATTTGATGGATGTAAAGTGTGTAGAAACCCATCAGGATGGATCATACCTGGGTAGTTGACTTAATCCATCACCCAGTTTAACAACACTTGTTTTTATTTTTTGTTCTTTTTCTGTGCTTTTAATGGTGCACCCTGTTGCAAGCATTCATGCCAGACCTTCAGTCTCAGAATAGCCTCCTTCCTTTCTTAATCTTGGTTTAGTCATATGAGGAAGGCTTTAGCTATCAACTTCAGTGACTCTGAAATTGCTTGTTTGTTGAATGTAGCTACATTCTTTTTTGTTCAGGCCAGAAAGAAGCTGGGGGCCTCTGGCAGTAATGTATTGTCTGTGGCCAGGAGAAAGAAACATTCTTAGCACTTAGACATCAAGTCGTGTTTGTCCAGTAAGGTCTAAGGTAGCATTGACAACAACCCTAAAGTGTTTATGAGAGTCATTACCAAGCAACCAAAAGTGATTGAGACCACTCTCAGGCATGTGGTGCATGAGAAGCTGGGAAACTCTGGACCTCTGGCAGAAATGTGTTGTTTGTGACCAGGACAAAGAACATTATCAGTTGTCAGATATCATCAGGCCAGTCAAGTTTGTCTAGCAGGTCAAGGGCATCATTAACAATCCTAGTGAGCTTGGTAATGGGATGACCATTACCAAGCAATAAAAGGTGGAGGAATCCACTATCAGACATGTGGTGCATGAAGACTAAGATACAAGTTATGTGATGAAGAAAGGGCAGTTTATTTCTGGTCAAACTGGGAGAACCTTGTGATCATATAACTCTCCAATATCATGTGGTCCCCTTGCTCTCTAGATTTAAACTTTAAACTCTCTAAACTATTTTATTTGGAGGTTTCTGTTGTGGGCATAGTGAATACAATAGGCAGAGGCCACCTGATCATGGCATGCAGTCACCTCTTTAGCTGCAACGAGACCATTCACTGGGGGATGTCATTAGGGCTGAGAGTAACTTTGTTGAATGACCTGTTTGTTAGATTGATTATCTTCCTTTACTAGTTTCAGCTCAAGAGCTGCAACCATCTGAGAAATTGTTATTTTATCTGATCGGTGTCTTTGTTTCTGCAAGTATTTTGTTTTGCTTTTTGTTTGTTCTGGCACCCCTGTGTATCATCACAGCAGATAACATAATGGGGGTAACATTTTCAGAGCAATGATAAAACTAGAGAATTGTAATGCAATCACTCTTCCTACTGTAAATAGACGTCAAACCTACTTCCAATTATACCCTACTATCTTCAAAGAGGAGAAGGAAACATTGGGTAATGTATTCTTAGATATACTTATGTCTAAAACAACAAATGGGATAGTCACATTTCAGATATCTTCAATTATAAGTCTACTTGATCAGGGCTTATCTGGAGGTCAAACAATGACAAGAACATTTGTTTTGGTGGACTGAAACATAAGACACATTTATGAGAAGTGAGGTGATTGAGTTAATGAAGAATGCTTCAGTATTATATCATCATGACCGATATCCAAATTACAGAGGAGAAGGCTAGCCACTAGATTTGGTTAAAAGGAGACGATGAGCGATGGCTAGAGAAATATTGAGCTTTGTTTTTAATAACCAGTTGATCTAGCAAGCGGGACCTCATATCAGTGAGAGGGGGCCGGTGCACATTGATGCCGTCGAGAGGTAGGCCCCGAAACGGCACGCATTCTCTCCTGATGACCCCATACATTTGCTGGCTTCCGGTATGCAGAGTTCCTGGCTGGTAGCACTTGCATGTGCAAGTTGTTTGAAAGACATCTTGATGTTTTAAACAAGTGAAAAACCAACTTCCAACTAAATAAATACAAAATTTTAAATGAGATTGAAAATGAATCTAAGAGTTATGATATTTTTATGTGATAAAATTAAATTGAAATTTTCCATAACACAACTCCAGACAGGAAATTGTGGTACATTCCTGCTTGTTAACAATGTATTCCTTGGTGTGAACATATGCACTCAGAAAAAGAAAAGTAAAACATAAGATTAATGTTATAACTAAATAATTTGATTGTCATATTTCTTAAATTAGAGCTAAAATATATTAAATTGAAATTGATTGAAACAAAATAACAATATATTTTCAGTTGGAAGTTACTGTACTTGCCAGAACAAGTACAAAGGAAGCAATTCATATGATGTTTACAAAAGTCTGGATAAAGAAAAGTCATAAAAATAATGTTGAAATGTGAAAGAGAATATAAAATAAAACAACCATTCTCTATTTTGTTATTGACTAAAAGCAAGCAATGTTCAACAGAGCCATTGAAAATATTAATTTCAAAATATAAGCACCAAAATACAAGCTGACAGTTAAAGAGTGATACAATATTTGTCTTTGAATTTGCAGAGTTGATAGTTATAATCTATAAAATATCATGCTATATGTTTACAGTTAACTATTTTCCTTTGAGTATTATAGTCC
Organism: Octopus bimaculoides; assembly: GCF_046866305.1. Taxonomy (NCBI): domain Eukaryota; kingdom Metazoa; phylum Mollusca; class Cephalopoda; order Octopoda; family Octopodidae; genus Octopus; species Octopus bimaculoides. The sequence continues at coordinate 81,926,150 of NC_142928.1, forward strand.
TTAAAATTCTCTAAGATGTAGAGGCCTCTTTTAATTTAACATTTTGTGTTAATCTAGTAGTGTCAATTAAAATAACCTACTTATTAATGAACTAAAACTCACAAAAATGAATTTAGCAAACCAGATATGACAAGCATAGCAAAATATAAATTCAGATTTAAATAGACAAAGCAAATGAAAATGAAAGAGCAAATATATGTTAGAAATTCAAAAAATTCTGAGAAAATTAATTTTAAAAGCTAATTTCTTAATAGCGCATTCCTAAATGTTTTCATAGCAACTCATCCATACCAGAGTGTTCTTGCAGTCTTCCAAAAGCTCAACCATTTCCCTCAAATCCATTGCTCAGCGTAGATGCTGTAACTGTATCCTGTGGCAACTAAATACAAAGCCAATGAAATTCCTTATCTTCCAAAATGGTTGTCAAGTTCCCAGAACTAAAATAAATGAAGAAAAAAAAAACCAGATAATGAAGGAAAATATGAATCAATAGTACTTTATAACTTGATCTGAATGCAGATTTTTTTTTTTAAATGATGAAAGAAAATAACCTTTAAAAATGTCCAGATCCTGTGTAATATTACAGCAGATTCATTTATTGATAAATAACTAAATATTTTTTTATGTATTAGGCATTAAATAGACCAGATTAAGAAAATAGATTTATGCTTTTAAACAGTGACTAATCAATATGCTTGTCTAATTTTATTTTATTTTATAATTTTCATCTGGTAGAATATGTAATGGTTACAGGGTGTATACACACATTATATCTGTATATGTGATGGCTTGTCACTGCATCTTCTTGCAAACACAACAACATAGAAAACCAGCCAAACTAAGTGTTGTGTATGTCTTACAGGGTAGACTGACAGCTTGAAAGGTTATTTCACATGAAAAGAATTGAAGGGTCCCTTCTATCCTGTATCAGCCTTCCCTATATGAGCAGCTAATGATGCAACTTGCAGTGTTTATCTTATCATAAATTTCATTTTTCATGTTTTCAACAGCCTGATATCCCTCCTATCACCAACAATTTACAAGGTCTACTGGGTGCATCTTATGCAGTTGTTAGAAAAGAGGTTACATCAATGTCAGGAGGACTAAAAATGTCCTCTACTTTGTACCAGTTCTATGAGTTGCTACCAACATTTCTCAAATACATGCCTGCCTACCCACCTGCATGTATGCATACATGTACAGAATGTGATGGGTAAATTGTCACCATTTCATATTTATAATTTCACACATGCACATTGTTTGTTTTTGATTTTGTTGATTACACAGTATGGTAGGATCAGTTAGGCACCATCTGTGAAAAAAACAGCACCATGACGCAATTCACTCAGCCAGAAATTTGGAAACAACATGCTGTATTGCTTGGCATTTGTGTTGGAAGCTCCAATACAAATATTTCAGACTGTTTGGGTGTCAATCTTGAGGACAGTGCAGAAGATTTGGAAAGAGCTGGATGAGTCTGATGGTGATTACAAAGGTACAGCAGCTTGGAAAACTCACTCTGATTGTTCTGATAAAAGAAGAACTCCTGAATTTGTTGGTGAGATCCAGGCTATCATTGACAACAATTCCCCCAAGTCAATCAGGTCCATCACCAGTGACATGGGAGTGTCTGAGTTTCTTATCAGGCAGGTAGTGCATGAAGACATTTGGTATTCCTCCTACAAGATGAGAAAGGGCCAATCTTTATCCCAAACCATCAAGAAACAAGAGGAAAGACCATGCCACAAAGTTTTTGAACAAACTCAAAACAACCGTTGGCTTGCTGTGTTCCCAAAACATGTACCAAGAGTGATAAAAATCAGACATCCAATCAACATCATGGTGTTTGGAGTGATCACTAGGCGATGTTATGCCTCTATTCATCTTTCCACATGGCCTCAGAGTCAACTTGGAGGCCTACATCAAGTACCTGGAGGAGGTAGTGCTGCTCTGGGTGAAAAGGGTGGCTGCTGGAAGACCCTTTGTCTGGTAACAGGA